>NW_007729936.1:16969-29512 GCF_000696425.1 Galeopterus variegatus | reverse complement strand
TAGTGTTTCAACCTTTCTGTAGGGTTATACCTGTTTAAAATAAAACATTGTAGAGAAAGGCAACTTGCAAGTAGAATCTCAGCAGATGTCAAAGAGGGTCGTGGTAACTAACACCAGCAGTGGTGATGGTGTTACAACCAATCCCGTTAAGTTCAGTAATTTGTTAAGTACATACTACAGGCATGCTAAGAAAACATGGACCTGTCAAAGATCTGGGGATGTGTTGTCTATGGTTAGGAAGGCAGCATGGTGAAAAATAGCAGGATTTTGCTAACTATATCGTAGAAGAATTCTTACCTTATTTTTAAAATCTCAGCAAAAGTGTTTCAGTCATCTGTCATCCACAATCATGTTTTTAAAATTAAGGTGTAGTTTTTGGACTTCTTTGTTTTTGTCATCTTCAAGAAGAGGCATCACTATCAACAGCAAGTGTGTTACCTGCACTTTTAGCTTGTGGGGACAGTAATGCGGACCCGGTGTCTGCTCCTGTCGCCTGCACATCCTAACCAGTAGCCACCATGCGTGAGTGCATCTCCACCCATGTTGCCCAGGCTGGTGTTCAGATTGGCAGTGCCTTCTGGGAGCTCTACTGCTTGGAAAACAGCTTCCAGCCCGATGGCCAGATGCCAAGTGACAAGACCATTGTGGGAGGAGATGACTCCTTCAACACCCTCTTCAGTGAGATGGGCATTGGCAAGCATGTGCCCAGAGCAGTGTTTGTAGACCTGGAACCCACGGTCATTGAGGAGTTCTCACTGGCACCTACTGCCAGCTCTTCTACCCTGAGCAACTCATCACAGGCAAGGAAGATACTGCCAATATCTATGCCCTTATCCACTACACCATTGGCAAGGAGATCACTGACCTCCTCTTGGACAGAATTTACCAGCTGGCTGACCAGTGTACAGGTCTGCAGGGCCTCTTGGTTTTCCACAGCTTTGGTGGAGAAACTGGTGCTGGGTTCACCTCCCTGCTGATGGAATGTCTCTCTGTTGATTATGGCAAGAACTCCAAGCTAGAGTTCTCCACCCACAGCATGCTGGAGCTCTCTGATTGTGCCTTCCTGGTAGACAATGGGGCCATGTATGACATCTGTCATAGAAACCTCGACATTGAGTGCCCAACCTACACTAAACTCAGTCGCCTTATTAGTCAGATTGTGTCCTCCGTCACTGCTTCCCTTGGATTCAATGGAGCCCTGAATGTTGATCTGACAGGATTCCAGACCAACCTGGTGCCAATCCCCCCATCCACTTCCCTCTGGTCACACATGCTCCGGTCATCTCTGCTGAGAAAGCCTACCATGAACAGCTTTCTGTAGCAGAGACCATAAATGCTTGCTTTGAGCCAGCCAACCAGATGGTGAAGTGACCCTCACCGTGGTGAATACATGGCTTGCTGCCTGTTGTATTGTGGTGATGTGGTTCCCGAAGATGTCAAGGCTGCCATTGCCACCATTGAGAACAATCGCAGCATCCATTTTCTAGATTGGTGCCCCACTGGCTTCGAGGTTGGCATTAATTGCCAGCCTCCCACTGCGGGTCCTGGTGGAGACTGGCCATGGCACAGTGAGCGTGCGCGTGCTCAGCAGCACCACAGCCATCACTGAGGCCTGGGCTCGCCTGGACCACAAGGTTGACCCGATGTATGCCAAGTGTGCCTTTGTTCACTGGTATGTGGGGGAGGGGAGGGAAGAGGGAGCTTTCTGAGGCCTGTGAGGACATGGCTGCTCTTGAGAAGGTTATAGGAGGTTGGTGTGGGTTCTGTTGGAGGAGAGGGTGAGGAAGGAGGGGAATACTGATCATCCCTTTCTGTCAGCCCCGCAGTCATGCTCCCAGAACTTCAGCTTCAGCATTAGCTGGCAGGCATGAAAGCTTTCTGGTTAGATTGGCTTCACTCAACTGTGATTAGGTCGTACTTTTCCAAGTGCACCTGTACAATTTTTGCATCATGTCTCAAAGTAAAGGCTTCAACAACAACAAAGATATATCAACAGCATTATTTTTCCTTAAAACTGCTCTCTAATAGACTTGGCGCTATCTAGAAATAAATAGTGCAGCTGCTACCCTTTCTGAGCTACACTTCGGTTTGGATTCACTCCTTTTGTAAGTAGAATACATTAATCTAGATGAAAAACAGGAAAAGTGAGCACACGCAAGCCTCTGTTCACGGTACTGAAACACTTCACTCGGGCTCCAAAATTCTGCAGCCATTTCCTCTATATTCAATCAGCAATTCTTCTGAAATTTTTCCTTTTATTGTCTCTTCCTTTCCAACTTCATTGCTGCTAACATATCTCAGCCCCACATTACCTTTCTGAAATGCCTTTCCCAATAGTCGAATAGCCCTGTGTACTCGGGAAAGAAATGGGGAAGAAACCACCAAGCCAGTGCCAGCCTCAGGGGGATTTTCCCTTTTTGGGAAGTGGGCTATTTTCTAAATTAGTTGACATCTGTATGTCTTAAGTTTCAGTCCAGATAATGCAATTTTGGTAGAGTGTATTAGTTTGAATTTAGGTTTTAATAGTATTTTAACTGTAAGGGCACTATTTTATTTCAGCAACTATAAATCATAGTAGGCTGAAGAGCTATAACAACTATTTCAAAATGCCAGTGGTTTGATGAAATAAATGATAATTCCTTCCTCATAACACATCTAATTGAGTGTTTGGCCGGCAGCCTTTGTGTGCAGTGATTAGAGGCCTGGGAAAATGAAAGAGATGAGAAATTTTCTGTACTATGTGGAATGGTGAGTGCAGAATAATTCTTAGTTCATGTTTCATGTCATGAAGACTGATTTTTGATTGTTGGTTCTTTAATAGATCATGCACAAGACACAGAACTGCTCTTAGAGTTTCTATTTTTGTCTTTGTTATACCGCAGAGTACCATCTCTCAAATGCTAGGGTAAGACTCTTCTGCTTTTACAGGATTCATAAGAAAGGGTTAGCACATACTGCCAAGACATTTTTCTTTAACTGCAATGAGTAACAATGAGCAATTTAAAAGAAAGATATGTGTCGTTGCTCTGCTCTGCCTTAAAATCAAAGAGCTCATATGATTTTTAGATTAGATTTTTAAAATATTTTGTCTTTTTTTTTTTTACTGGTTAATGTGACCAAAATTTAAAAACGATTCTTAATTATAATTGGTTTTAATAGATAATCACTTTTTAAAAATATAATGTCATCTATGTGGTGTTCTAATAAGATGATTCTAATGCAATTCAAATTTTAGACATGAAACCATACATAGCTTTGAAAAACATTCATATAAATTATATTTATACATGAAAAAATGTATGCATATCAGTAACATGGAGTTGATGAGTAACAATTGATAGATATTTATTTAGGGTTTGCTGAATGCCAGATAAAACGTGAGGTACCAGCCATCATTAAACTTTGAGGTACAAGACAATCCTATGTAAATATCCAACATAAACATACTGGAGGAAAGCAAGTAAAAATCTAGTCCATGTCTGATATTATCACCCCACAGTGTATTCTGTGTTCAATTATAATATTGACATACTTCCTCTAGAAGAGAAAAAATGTCCAAAGAGTTTTTTTATAGTGAAAATAAATGTTCTCTATTATATATTATAGGTTGACTTGTGTGCCTCAGAAAGATACATTGGAGTCCTGACCCCAGTACCTATGACTGTAACCCTATTTTAAAAAGGGTCTTTACAGATGTAGCCAAGTTAGAAAGAGATCTGAGTAAGAAAGAAGAGACAGATGCAGACAAGTGGGAAGAAAGCCACGTGACGGTGGTTGCAGAGTTGGAGTGGGGCATCTGCAAGATCACCGAGGCCTGCTGGTACCACCACAGGCTGACAGAGACGAGGCACGGTCCTCCCCTGCAGGCTGCAGAGGCCATGGCCCTGCGAACGCCTTGATTTCAGACTTCCAGCCTCCAAAAATGTAAGACAATGCATTTCTGTTGTTTTAAGCCACCCAGTTTGTGGTACTCTCTTACAGCAGCCCTAGGAAACTAATGCAATCTATCACAAATGAACTCGGAAAACAAATTATAAGGTACAGACTTAATTCCTTTTCATTCTAACAGAGTTAGCCATAATCAAATCTATAGTTTTAACTGAATTGCTTTATAGGTTTAGCTGGTTCTAGGAAGCTCCAAGTGGAGGAAATAGTCAGATTTGGTCAGAAGGAGCAGGTGGCTCTTTGCCAGGAGATTTGGTTCCTGGTTGCTGCTGTGGGACCTCCCACAGGACCTGAGTAGGTGTGCTGGTTCCCACTTGTTCTATGCAGACCTGACTGACCCACTCATCAGTAGGTGATATGGAAAAATCATAAAACATTGGAACAATCTGGATTGGTTTTCTAAGGGGTGGTGGTCTAAGTCAAGGCATGAAGCAGGAACCCCCTCGAGCCCCAAACACAGTCAGGGACATGGAGAAGCTTGGGGGTCTCGGGATTTAGCTTGAATCATTTGAAGATAAAATCTATAAGACCTTTTTTGCTCTGAATTGTATTACAGTTATTTTCAGTTAGAAATGGAGGTTTCTGACTTTTACAGGAAATACTGTCTTGGAGCTGTTTAGTTTTATGTGAGATGGTTTTGGTTTATAACCTATCAAATGTTCTTTGGCATATGTCTCAGTGATGTAACTGTGAAGCTCTAAGATGAAAATGCTTGAAGCTGTTAAATTGATCTGTGCATGAGATTGCTTTAAAACATGCAAATGAATAAGTTTTTAAAAAAATATTTAAAATTTAAGCTTAAAATTATTCATGAAGTGAGGTGTGATGTCCCAGGAAAGAGGGCCAGGGGCCTGCATGAGAGCCAGGGCTGGAAGGAGATCATTTGAGTTTTTCATGTTCACAGCCTCGGGGGAGGGAAGGAGGCCAGACATCAATGCAGACACGACACGGAGGGTTTCCACTGTGGCGGTGCCGCAGGGCTCTGAGAGGGACACCTCTCCACACTGAGTGCCTGGGAAGTCCTCACTGTGGTCATGACATGTCACTGAAAGGAAGGGAGGGGAGGGGGTGGGTCACAAATGTCATTGCGAGGTCCCAACACCTGCTTTGATCTGTCACATTCCAGGATGAGATGACAATAACAAGGTTTTATAAGAAGTTTCCTCCACTTGCTTCCAAGTCTACAGTGCACTTGGTAACTATAGTTCAGCTTTGTAATTAACATCTTGAATACATAACGAGATATTCTCAGACGGCTCCGGAGTCCCTAGAGAAAGAATGTGTTGTGCTCAATATAATTTTCTTGTTAAGTGAATTTTAATTTCTCAGAGATGTTATTCCAGGTATTATGTATATGCTAATTCAATTAAGAAGGGCAGGTGATTAGCCAAGACCTTTTGCTGCTTGACCACGGAGCTGTAGCAGAAACCAGACTGTACTCAGATGGGCTGTAATGCTGTTTCACATTTATTTTAAAAGGTCAGGGGATGCCTTCCTTTGTTCAAAGATTAAAAAGAATTTTTGTACACATAAAACATTTTTTCAAAGTTAGTAAATATTGATCCTAGCATCCTAAGAGTGTTGTGCTTTTAAGGAGTCAAAGTTCATCCACACCTTCCCCAATATCAGTGTCGGTGTCTCGGGCAATCAATTCCCAGTGGCTGCTTCTCAACACAGACTCACCTTGGCCCCCGCGGTACCCGCTCCGCATCGGAACCACCTGAATGCAAGTGGAACACGAAGCATCGGAAATTCCCACAACTGCTCCTCTCCGCTTACAACGTGGACATTCATCGTACAGGCACAGGTGACTGTTCTCCACCTGCATGAGCCTACCTTGATCACATGAGCAGGCACTCTACATACTGGCTACCCAAGGGGAGGGTGCTTGGGTCTGGCCCCACTGACGGTGTGTGTCGTAGCCACACGCAGGCAGCGCCAGGAAACTGGTCTTCCCGTATGAGTGATGCAGCTCATCGTTACCAGTGATCTTGTGAAAGTGGAGTTTAGAAAGAGGAGTGTGCACCAGAGCAGTCTAAGATCAGTCATGGTGGCCTATCCTCACACCTGCCCTACGTACGTTGTGTCATTGTGGTGTGCTTGATGTGAGGTTTCCTCCCCAGAGCTATTGGTCCCCTTCTCACGGTCACACTGTGCTGGTCAGGAGTGGTTGGTTTACTTTACAACTATTATTAGGTGTATTTAGAAGTCTGTTTGGAACCCTGAGGGAGAGGGATCCCCTACGCCGCACGGCTGAGCCATGGATGCCTTTGCAAATGAGAGGAGACCCTAAGACCTGTAGGTGTAGTCTGCTATTATTCATGATAGTTCTTTTGTATAAAATTGCCACATGATCTGAATTAGTGAATACTGAACCATTGCTCCTAGAGGGAATATTGGGGCAGGCTCCTGTGAGCCTCTTGCCACAATATTTTTGGCTGGTGATCAATACATAACCTTCTTTTATGTGTGTTTCAGTTAGAAGACACTTTATTTAATATACTCATGGCCAACAGCACTATAGGTCATCCCTGAATGAAGCTCCTCCAATGCATGTGTTTTCTCTGTAAGGCACATAACAGCCTCTGGTGCTTAGGGACACTGGACAGCACCTCAGCACTGTCTTTGGGGCCATTTTGAACAGCAAAATCACCAACAAAAAGCATAAAAATTCAGAAAACATAGCTGTAGGTCGACTGTGGGGAGGCCACTTGTTTAGAGGACAAGCTGAAACAGGAAGGCAGGTTAGCAGGAGCGTAAACATTGGGAGCCTCAAATTTTTTGCACTATGTGAATTTCTGCAAATAACCTCCAAAGCTCCATGAGTATTCATTTGGGGTTACAAATAAATTTTAGCAAGTGGGTGAATTCGCAAATACAGAATCTGCTAATAATGAAGATCAAATGTATTTTCTTTTTCCTTTTTTTTGTCTTTTTTACTGACCGGTAACGGGTTCGCAACCCTCGGTGTTGCGCCCGCACAGCACTCAGCCAGTGAGCGGGAACCGGCCTCCACATGGGATCCGAACCCCGGCAGGAGCGCCCAATCAAATGTATTTTCTAAGTTACTGCTCCTAGAACTTACTACTGAGTTCATGAAGTTAAGTTTTGGGGAGCCCACTTAGGTGGAAAATTATAAGGCAGGATAAATCTTATAATAATGGGATGAATAGGGTAGCAATTTGAAAACACAGCATATATAATACCATTCTGGGCAAGATCAGTCTACAGCCAGTAGGGAACCAGGGCTATTGGCAGTCAGTGCAGGACTGTTTGGCTGAGGGTGTCCGAGGGGCCAGTGGAATAGTTCACAGTCCAAGCCCGTGCATGTGAGGAAATGTAATTAAAGGTATCAGAACTGTATTAATAAGATCATTTGTCCATCTCCAGGGGCACCCACCTGGCATGTGTATTTGACCTGCACCTTGACATGTTTTTCAAGATCTCGTTTTCTCTTCTTGACTTAGTTGTCATCAGAGTCTTGGCCCTTAAGGGACAGTTCTGTCTGAACATACAGCCATCTCCTGGCTGCTCAGGTCTCAGGGTGCTTACGCTGTCCCATCTGGTTTCTCAGGAGAGGACAAGATCCTCCTGGAGTTGTGTTGAGTTTTGCAGCTGTCTCAACTGGTTGTGATGTTGTGTGGAGACACTTGGTACACTGTTTTTCGGTCCTTGTGTTTTTTGAGGATCAGAAGAGGCAGCTTGTCCACTGAATTTCTACTTAGGTAGAAATTTCTCATCCTTGGCAATCTATGACCATGTGAGTTGCCAAGAACATATTTAGAGGGGACCCCATGACATTTTCCATATACTAGTGTTCCACTGGTAATAGGACTGAGGGGGATTGGTTAGAAGGCAGCCTCAAACGGTGAAGGCAGCTAACTTACAAAGCTTGACCATAGGAGGATCACACCATGGAGTACCTGTGACTCTGAGCTGTGTAAGGTCCTTAAAAAAACAAACAAGTCCTCAGGTGCGTAGGGCTGAGTCAGTCACACTTTCAGCTCGAGGCGTACTGTCGTATTTTATTCCATCACGTCTGTTTTCTCGTCTGCCAGCTCTTCACCGTCACTCTCCCCTCCACATCAGGCACACAGTCCAGTGTGGTTTCGATCTATCCGTTTGGCTCATGGTCACCCAGTCCACTGCTCAGCCGTCTGCCGTGCAGTGTCCAGTCCACTCCACACTTCCAACATGTTACACTTGTTCTATCCCCCGGGAATGGGCACCTGGCCCAGCCACACCCTCCACTGCCACCAGCAGTGCTACAGTGGGAGTCCTCGAACGTGCCCCATTATGGACCCATGTAAATGACAATGTTCTTAGGAATGAAATTTCTGGGGCATTCCAAGTCCATATGTTCTTAACCTGAGTCAGCATGGCAGGATGCCCTCCCCCGGGGCTGTGGCAACCGGTACCCACCGTAGTGCATGCAGTCTTGTGTCCCCACGTCTCTGCGATCCTTGGCATGGTCCAGCACCCCAAATTTGCCAATGTGACTTGTGTAAAGTGGTATCTTATTGTTGCTTTAATTTGCATTTCTCCAGCTTGTTGGCCACCGGGTTTTCTCTTCTGACAGTCGCCGCTCACAGCCTTTGCCGTTTCCGTGTTCGAGTTCTCGTTTTTCCCTCTGGATTCACAGGCTGTCCTTGTTTGTCCTTAGTTCCTGTTGGTTTTAAAAATTGTAAATATCATCTCCTACCGTGTCTGCTGCGTGGTAACTTTGTCTATTTTGTCATTTGGTGAATAAAAACTCTAAATTTTGATATTATCAAATCCATACTTGGAGGAGGGGTTTGTTTAACATTTGTTTGCAGCTGGCCAGTACCAGTCAAGATGATTTTTTTTTTTTTTTTTTGGCAGCTGGCCAGTTTGGGGACCCAAACCCTTGACCTTGGTGTTATGACATCGTATTCTAACTAGCCGAGCTAACCAGATGATCCTTTATCTGTTCTTGAGCCCCCAAAATATACTCCTCCATTACCTTCTATGAATTGTAGAGTTTAATTTTCCACTTTCAGTTCTTTATTTATTTATTTATTTTATTTTTATTTTTTTTGTCTTTTTCCGTGTCCGGCAACGGTTCGCAACCCTCAGTGTCGCCCCCGTACCGGACCGGGACCGGCAACGGGATTGCAACCCTCGGTGCTGCCCCCGCGCCTCGCTCAGCCAGTGAGCGGGAACCGGTCTGCATGTGGGATCCGAACCCTTGACGGGAGCGCCGCCGCGCTTCCCAAGCGGCGTACTGTAGCAGTGCGCCACCGGGCCGGCCCCACTTTCAGTTCTTTAATCTCCTGGGACTCCACCATTGCAGGTTGCGCTCGGAAGAATCTGGCTTCATCTTTTTTCATGCAGTGATCCAGTTTTCCTGAAACTACGATTAAAGATTGAGCCCTCCGCCCACTGACTTGTGGTGCTAATTTCCTATATATATGTGGTCTGTCTCTGAACTTTCCATCCGTTTAATTGGTCTGTCTGTGCTTGCACCTGTACCATACTTTTAAAAAAGACGCTATTATCGTTACGAGCAGGGTTTTGCTGTCTATATTTATTAGTCCAAGCATGCCCTCTTTAGCCTACGTTTTCACAGTTGATTAGGCTATTTCTGGGCCTTTACTTATTCAAACAAATTTTAGAATACATTTGTGAACTTCTAAAAATCCAGCCAGAATTTCTATTGGAACTGAACTTAATTTATAGATTATTTTTGTGGACTGACATTTACGCTTTATATAATTATACCTTATACTACTACAGTAGGCTCCCACCTCAAGAGCATAGACTAAATCTTCATTTATTCAAATATTTTAATTTTCTTTCATGGAAATGACTTGTTTTTCCACTGTAAATATGGCTAACATCTAACTTGTGGCTATTTTGTGCAAGACTGTGTTGTATGCTTTTGAAATGTGTTATCCCATTCTATACTTAAGACATGCATTCAACAACTATTTACTGAGTGTCTGTTGTGTGCCAGGCACTGTTCCAGTGAATAAAACACAGATCCATTCCCTAGTGGGGTGGTGTCCTAGCAGGGCAAGGCAGGCAATAAACAAACCAGTGAGAATAATACTTAACTGTGTAGTTCAGGTTCACTGAGAAGCAGAGTTCAGGACGAGATCTGTGAGATTTCCTGGAGTAGTGAAGAGAGCTTTCAGACCACACGGCGGGCCTGAGGGTTGTGAAGGGACATAGGAAGGGGAAGAGGAGGCGCGGAAGAGTCTCAGTTCCAGGAAAGATCCATCCAGGCCAGCAGGGCATCCTTGATCCCAAGGCGCTCATGGGCAGGGGCACGTGGTCTCTGTGATGAGGCCACTCCAGCCCTTCCCAGGGAGTGCCCATGGGGAGCTGTAGTGTGGCCTTGTCGTGAAGGCTGCAGTGGATTCAGAGGTGTAGCTGCGGGGCTACCAGACAGCTGTGCTTCCCCTGCAGGAGATCTGAGCCGTGCATGGTCATTGCCGCAACATGAATCAAATNTCCATCCAGGCCAGCAGGGCATCCTTGATCCCAAGGCGCTCATGGGCAGGGGCACGTGGTCCCTGTGATGAGGCCACTCCAGCCCTTCCCAGGGAGTGCCCATGGGGAGCTGTAGGGTGGCCTTGTCGGGAAGGCTGCAGTGGATTCAGAGGTGTAGCTGCGGGGCTACCAGACAACTGTGCTTCCCCTGCAGGAGATCTGAGCCGTGCATGGTCATTGCCGCAACATGAATCAAATTATATAGAATATTAGAAGGCGACTGGTGCTATGGAAGAAAAATGTACAGCCAGGGAAGGAGAGCTGGGGAGCTGGGAATGGAGCAGTTGTCATTGAAACAGGTGTGGAGGGAAGGAACAGGACCCAGGAGGGTTAGGAGGGGAGCGGAGAGTGCCCAGGCAGAGTTGACAGCGCGCTGGGCCGCGTGAGGATGCTGAGAAACAGTGAGAGGGCCAGACGACCGACGCAGAGGGGTGTGGGGACAACAGCAGGGGGCGGTCACAGAGCTGCCGGGGCCAGATCGTGTTGGGCACGGTGGCCACTCGGAGTGAGACAGAAGCCATGGGTTGTTTCAGCCGGGGTGACCCTGGCTGCAGTGCTAAGAAGAGACTGAGAGGGACGGGGCAGAGGCGGGAGACCCGCTGTCCTCCCCACAAGGGCTGCTTGACGGGGAGGTAGGCGACCTGGGAAATGGCAAGGCTGCGCTCACTGTGCTTGTGGGGGGCGTGCGGGTGGCCAGCAGCATTTTCTGGAACATTAGATATGGCTCCGAAGGCTACGTAAAAAGGGGCTGGAAAAGCAGAGAACGCTGACATGACGGTAGCGATGGGGCTCAGCAGCAGCGGGAGGTCGCCGTGCCCAGACGCAAGGGGCAGCTGGGACTGAAGAGCCAGGCGGGAGCCCACGAGGGTGTGCTTGGGCCAGGCGGGCAGGTCCTGGGGACCCATAATTGGGGCAGAGAGATGGAGAGGTGGGCGNGCTGGGACTGAAGAGCCAGGCGGGAGCCCACGAGGGTGTGCTTGGGCCAGGCGGGCAGGTCTTGGGGACCCATAATTGGGGCAGAGAGATGGAGAGGTGGGCGGTGGGGGTGGGCAACAGGCACTCAGCTTCCTTTTGGGGAAACTGAGGCACAGGGAGCCGAGCGAACCTGCCGGGATATGCAGCCAAGACCACACTCAGGAAGCCGAGTAGTGTCCAGACGCTGTACAGGTTTTGTTGCTGTAAACCATGCATCTTTTACTGTATTTTTAGGTGGTTTTTGCTGGGATGCACATGTCACTGATTTTCACCATCCAGCTTGACTCAGGTAACCTTACTGCCCGGTCCTTAGGCCCCAGATTGGTGAGTGCATTAGTGTTAGCGTGTGGAGGGTTGCATGGTGTGCAGACGAGCAGCGCTCACGTGGTCTTCCTGTCGGGCGCATGACGCTTCACACCGATTTAAAAATCTGTTGTCACACATTTTAGCCAGTTTCTTCTCTGTGTCTGCTCCATGCTCTGAGGATGCGGAGCCCTAGGTGCACACGTGAATCACAGATCAGGCAGGTGGCCCGCTGTCACTGCGGCGGAAACAGGGACCGGCTTGGCACCCACAGAGCTCTCTGTAGCTGCAGTGAATCAGCTCTTCCGGAAGAACAGCCTCTGTGCAGCCGCGGAAATGAAATTACTGACAATACTGATGCACATTTACCACGAGCTACAGAATGAAACCCATGTCTAAATTCAGGAAAGAGTCCGAATGCTGTTTGTTAGACACGATTGTCTTTATACACCTTCCTACAGTGTAAACTGTGTAAATATTGCACGTTGGATGATAGTCCTAAAGATACGGTTTAGATTTGGGGCAAACCAGCGCTCCTGAGGCTGTATCATTGCTCTGCTGTGCATGTGAGCCCTGCAGTGAGAGGCAGGGTGGGAGCAGTGGTGCAAGGCCCCGGGGGACCTCAGGGGCCCTCCCTGGTGATCTGGGGTGGTCGTGGGGCTTTGCCCTGACAGCTGCTTTTTTTTGGCTGATTCTGGGCCTATACTTGGAAATTGGCCACCGTGCAAAAAGATGGCACCGGGAAAGGTGTATTTCTTTTTTTTCTCCAATTTTTTTTTTATTGTGGTAAAATACATAAGGTTT
>NW_007729936.1:9277-16292 GCF_000696425.1 Galeopterus variegatus | reverse complement strand
AAAGGTGTATTTCTTTTTTTTCTCCAATTTTTTTTTTATTGTGGTAAAATACATAAGGTTTTCTATCTCACCCACTGTAAAGTGTAAAATTTAGTGGTATTAAGTGCATTCATATTGCTGTACAATCACTACCACTCGTAACAGAACTCTTTTCATACTGCAAAACTGAAACTCTGTACCCATTAGACACAAACCCCCCGTCACCCACCATCCCCTGACATCCACAATTCTACTTTTTGTCTCTATGGCTTTGGCCACTCTACTTCATTTAAGAGAAATCATACAGTATTTATCTTTTTGAGACTGAATTTTACTTAGTTTAATGTCCTCAAGGATCATCTATGTTGTAGCTGTGTCAGAATTTCATTCCTTTTTAAGGCTGAGTAATATTCCATCGTATGGATACACCACATTTTGTTCATCCATTAATCCGTCGATGGACATGTGGGTTGCTTCCATGTTCCAGCTACTGTGAATGATGCTGCTATGAACATGGGTGTACAAATATCTCTTCAAGACCCTGCTTTCAGTTCCTTTGAATAAATATGAAGTGGAATTGCTAGATCATATGGTAACTCTATTTTTAGTTTATGAGGGACCACTGTACTGTTTTCTGTAGCAGCTGCACCATTTTACGCTCTTACCAACAGTTCACAAGGATTTCAGTTTCTCCACATCTTCACCAACATTTGCTATTTTCTGTTTTTTCTTTTTATAGTCCCCATCTTAATGTATATGAGATAATGTCTCATTGTGGTTTTGATTTGTGTCTCCCTAATGATCAGTAATTTGAACATCTTTTCCTGTGCTTATTGGCCATTTGTATATCTTCTTTGGAAAATGTCTATTTAAGTCACTTGTCTATCTTGAGTCAGGTTATTTGTTGGGTTTTATTTTTGCGGTTGTTGAGTTTTAGGAGTTCTTTATATATTCTGGATAGTACCCTTTACCACATACATGTTTTGCAAATACTTTCTCCCATTCTGTGGGTTGCTGTTTTACTCTTTTGGTAGTGTATTGGTGAACATAAATTTTTAATTTTTATGAAGTACAATTTGTGTTTTTTCTGTTGCCTGTGCCTTTGTCGTGAAGTTTTTGCCCTATGTTTTCTTCTAGGAATTTTAGTTTTAGGGCTTACATGTAGGTCATGGATCCATTTTGAGTTAATTTTTGTGTATGGTGTTAGGTAAGAGTCCAACTTCATTCTTTTGCATGTAGATATCCAGGTTTCCCAGCACCATTTGTTGAAAAAAACTATTTTCCGGCTGGCCCCGTGGCTCACTCGGGAGAGTGCGGTGCTGGGAGCACTGAGGCTGTGGGTTCAGATCCTATATAGGGATGGCCGGTGCACTCACTGGCTGAGAGCGGTGTGGACGACACTGAGCCAAGGGTTATGATCCCCTTACCAGTCACAAAAAAAAAAGAAAAAGAAAAAGAAAAAACTATTTTCTCTATTGCATGATTTTGGCACTCTTGTTGAAAATCATTTGACCGTATCGAACTTGCCCAATATATGGAGTCTATTCTATCCCATTGGTCTTTGTCTATCTTAATGACAGTAGAACACTATCTTGATTACTGTAGCTTTGTAGTAATTTTTGAAATTGGGAAGTATGAGTCCTCCGGCTTTGTTCTTTTTCAATATTGTTTTGGTTATTAGGTGTTCCTTGAGATTCCATATGAATTTTAGAATGAGTTTTCTCTGTTTCCACAAAAAAAATCATTGAGATTTTGATAGGGATTGCATTAAATATATACATAGCATTGGGTAGCATTGACATCTTAACAATGTTAAGTGCCCATGAACATGGATGTATTTCTGTTTAGGTCTTCTTTAATTCCTTTCAGAAATGTTTTGAAGTTTTCACTGCAGAAGTCTTTCACCTCATTTAGTTAATTCCTAAGTATCTTATTCTTTTCAACGCTATTGTAAATGGAATTGTTTTCTTAAAATTTTTTGGATTGTTTATTGTTACTGTTTAGAAATGTGACTGATGTTTGTGTGCTGACTTTGTATCTTGCTGCTTTGCTGAATTTATTAGTTCTAATATTTTTGTGTGTGGAATCTTTAGGGATTTTTTTTACACATAAGATTATATCATCTGTAACAGAGTTAACTTTACTTATTCCTTTCCAATTTGTTTTCTATATTCCTTATAGCATTTTGTCCCTCATTTCCTTTATTACTGTCTTATTTTGTGTTTAGTTGACTTTTTGTAACAAGACGTTTAAATTTCTTTCTCATTTTCTTTTGTGTATATTCTTTAGCTATTTTCTTTTTGGTTACCATGGGATTAAATTTAATATCCTAAAGTTATAACACTCTAATTTGCATTTGTAGCAGCTCTATTTCAATAAAATACAAAAATTCTGGTCTTTAAATATGCTCAGAGAACTAAAGGAAGACATGGAGAGAGAGTGAGTTAATGTATGAATGATATATGTACGATAAAGAGATAGAAAACCTAAAACGAACCAAAAAGATATTCTGGAGCTGAAAAGTACAGTAACTGAAATCCCCACCCCTTTCTGTTGTTAATGTCACAAAATTACAGCTTTATACATACATGTCCAGAAACGCAGGCTAACAATTTTTAAGGTATTAATCTCTTAAGCCATGTAGAACACGGAAAGTGAAGTTATATGCCACTATCAAAATAGTTTTGTAATTGCCAGGTATTTACCTTCACTGAGATCTTTATTCTTTCATATGACTTTGAGTTCCTGTCTAGTGTCCTACTATTTTAACCTTCAGGATTCCCTCCAACATTTCTTGCAGGGCAGGTCTAGTGATAACAAACTCCCTTAGTTTTTGCTTATCTAAGAATGTTTGCATTTCTCTCTCAGTTTTGAAGTAAGGTTTTGTTGAATATATCAATCTTGGTTGACAGTTTTTTCCTTTTAGCACTTTGGATACATCAGATCACTGCCTTCTGGCCATCTAAGTTTCTGATGAGAAATCTGCTGATGATTTTACTGAGGATCTCCTGTGGATGGCAAGTCACTTCTCTCTTGCTGCTTTCAAAATTCTCTTTTTCTTTGTTTTTCAACAGTTTTATTATAATGTGTCTAGGTTTGGATTTCTCAGTTCCTCATACTTGGAGTTTGTTGAGCTTCTGGGATGTTTATATTCATGCATTTCAACAAATTTTGGAAGTTTTCAGCCGTTACTTTTTCACATATTACTCTTTCCCTCTCTCAGTTCTCCGGTGACTCGTATAATGCACACGCTGGTCCGGTTCATGATCCTCCACAGGTCCCCGAGGCTTTGTTCATTTCAGTCCTGTTTGTTTCTGTTCCTCAGTCTTGATAATTTACATTGTCCTTTCCTCAAGTGAGCTAATTCTTTCTTCTGCCTGCTCAAATCCGCCTTTGAACCCCTTTAGTGATTTTTTTTTTTTTTCATTTTGGTTACTCTACTTTTTAGCTCCAGAATTCTTTTTGGTTTATTTTTAGGTTTTCTATTTCTTTATTGATATTTCCTTTTTGTTCATATATCATTCATGCATTTACTGTCTCCGTGCCTTCCTTTAGTTCTTTGAGCATCTTTAAGACAGTTTTAAGGTCTTCTTCTAGTGGATATACTATTAGATCTTTTTCAAGGACAGTTTTATGTTGGTTTATTATTTTCCTTTGAATGGGCCATACTTTCATTTTTCTTTGTATGCCTTGTGATTTTTTTCAAATCTGGACATTTGAATCTAACAGTGTGATAATTCTGGAAATCAGATTCTCTCCCTTCCTCAGGATTTGCTGGATTTTGTTTTTGTATTTTGATTGTGTAGGCTGTCTCTGTGCCAAGGATCAGACTGAAACGTAAACTTAAGGTCTTTTCAGGTCTTTTCTAAGCCTGCGCCTTTTCCTCGATGTGTGTGGTTACTTTCCAATTTTCCCCATATATGTGGTTCTTTTGAATATCCTAGTCTTCAGTGTCAGGCTCTTAAAAGGAGAAAAAAGAGAAAAATGAAATGGTAAAAATGGGCCATTCCTTTAAGTCTCCTGGAAGTCACTTTGACCAGAGGGAAAGAGGCTTGCAGCACTGGGGGAAGAAGTACCAGCAGCGGCCATCGGCCTCTCGTCTGCACCTCAGCAATCAGTGGGCAGAGCACAGATCCCCAGTCATTGAAGGACAGTGTTTCTGTTTCACCAAGCCAAGTTCAGGTTGCTCCAGGAACAGGGCACAGCTGCCTGCTGCAGGGCTGCTGGTGGGAGATAAGTGGCTGCTACTGTGCTAAGGGCTGAGATTGACCAAAATTAACCATAATTTACCATCTAACCCTTCCCCAGAAGGTGTAAGCCTTTAATAGACTCCACAGTTCTGGAATAATCACACAAGTGCCATTGCTACATGGAGAGACAGAGTCCTGGTGCTCCCTGCCCCACCACCTTCCCAGAAACCTTCCTGTATTTTCCTTTAGTGATAATGTGATATTTCCCTTTAGTGATACTTCCCTTTAGTGATCATGTCTCAGGAGGAGAGAGGGGGAAAAACAGTTGGAGCCTGCTGCCTTAACTACTGAATCTGTTAGTGTATTTTCTTTTGAGATGTCTTTATTAATTTCTTGTTCTTTAATTAAAATCTAAGTATTTTGGAATGCTTCATTTTACCTTGTAGATCCAGATCATCCTTTTTGTTAGTGTAGGTACACAGATCATTTATGCCCCCAAATAATAAATTTTAATCTCCGCACAGGGGGATACCAGAGAATGTGAATTCACTGACTATTTAATATCGTTGATTGTATTAAAAAATTAATGGACAATAACAATAAAACGGTAAAACACATAAATATAAGATACCCAACATATCGAGATAAATATAAAATACTCCAGGTAATGCCTAGACCTCTCATTGAGCTCTATTTATATGGGCCTGTGGGCTGTTACTTATAACAGGGAGCTTCAATGTTAACTCCAGTTTTATTAACTAACTTATTTTTATTAAATTATATATATATTTATATATTATTCTAGCTAAATTTATTTGACACTGTATGGCTTAATTTTTAAAAACCAATGATGGAAGTCAGCAAATGTAACCAAATCAACAACCAGAATCATCACATACTTTCTAAACCTGACAAATTTCAAGTGGAAAATTTTTTATAGGTTTATATTTCTACAGTATCATTGAAGTTCCACGAGAACAGACTGAAAAAGGCATTAGCAGAATTCCGCTGTGATTTTATAACAACATTTCATTTAGCTGTTCTCTGACATCTTAAAAGCAATTTTCAGACATTTTTGCTAATCCCCAAGGGAGTTTTCACTTTGAATTAAAAAAAAAAAAAAAAAAAAAGGGCTTAGCAATACAGCTATGGAAATGCAGGGGCAATTTTCTCAATTTTATGTAAATTAAAACATCTCATTTTCTTGATCTGTGGTGAGTGCATGAGTAACACATAAGAGAGGCACAAAACCCGTCTCTGGAGTGTTCTAGTCTACAGAACCTCTGAGAGTCCCAAGGTTTTATTTGATTTTGCTGAAATCCAAATAAGTCAGCCAAACCCTGGTTGTTCCTGGTTGAGACCAAATTGTACATTTGATGCCTGGGCTTGTCAGGGCAGTCCCTGTCATGTGATTGCATGACTTGGAAGTCTTCAGATTAGCTCTAGTCTGTGCTCGCAGCAGGGGGTAGCGTTTTGGTCCTTCCCTTAGCATCTGCTTTGCTGCGAGAGGGATGGTAAGCCTGCCTGCATCCAGCCCGTCCTGCTACCAGTGTGAGGAAGGGGCACGGACCCCCCGTGAGGACATTACTGAACCCAAATCTGGCTGCCTGCCCCAGAAAAAACCCCAGCTTGGCTTGCCAAAATCTGTTACCCCAGGGAATTCAGCCTCTGGCTGAGGCTTGCCAAAAATCTTATCACCAAACCCAAGTTCAGCTGCCTGCCCCCAAACAAAAACAAATGACCCCCAAGTCAAATGCTGGTGAAAATGGAAGTCAGCTTTTTTCAGGAACACCGATCGCTTGAGGAGGGATGTCAGGCTAACCCACCTCTCTGGCAAACCTGAAGGAGAGTCGCCAGACTAAAACCTTCTCAAAGTATCAGAGTTGCTGAGGAGTTTCTAAAGAGGGGCTTGAGGGAATGGAATGTGGAAATGAAAAATAGGAGGGAGGGGGATGTAAGCTGTGGGGGCTCTGTGCGAAGAGCCTGATGCAGTCTCACCAAGACTTCCTTGGTTTCTCAGGGTCTGGATAGTATCTGTCTTGTGGCAAGTTTGCAGCTCCAAGCTGCCTGCAGAACTTTACATGTATGTAAATAATGTCATTTCATCCTGTAATTAAGGCTCAAAATATCAAATAACCATGGGAAAAGAGGGCACTCAGAGAAAGCATGCTAAGGAAAAAACTAAAGCCCATCTGGTTTTAGGTCCCAGCATAGCTTCAGTCCTGCTTACTCCTACAAGGAGCCAGGACCTGCCGGCCCTCCGGCTGCCTGGGACCGCATTCCACTGCTCTCCCATAGGGCTTTTATTTTCAGCTGATCTTCATCCATGCTTCATCTTCATCTCTCTGAGGAGCTTGCTCAGTGTAGGCAGGGCCAGGCTGTGCAGGGCAGAGATCAGAGACATGAACCCTGGCTGAGGTGAGACCCTCACTGATTTACCTGGTCAGCCAGGCCTAAGGGCCAATAACTGTATTTCAGTCTGTGATGGACTTCTGTTTACCAAAACAAAACCATTCCTGAAGTACACAGGGCAGTTACTTAACATGTTAGTCTATCGTGTTAGGTTGTAAGGTTTAGGAACTGTAGGCAACTATGAAACTTACAGTTATCAACTGTTGTATACATTTGATGCAAATATAAACATATTTTACCTCTCCAGGTAACACACAGCAGGCTTAAAAAAAATTTGTCCTGTGTACATTACCAGTGGAAGCTGCATTTCTCAAATACTTTTGATTTTCCATTTGGGGGATTTTTAGTGAAAGCAAAGAAAAATTTCTGTGTCTCTATTTCTTTCTTTCTTTTTTTTTTTTTTTTTCCTTTTTTGTCTTTTTTACAGAGCGGTA
>NW_007729936.1:6429-8539 GCF_000696425.1 Galeopterus variegatus | reverse complement strand
GCCACTGGGCCGGCCCACTGTGTCTCTATTTCTGAACATCCTTTTTTTCTTAGATCCCAATTAATTTGCACAAAGTCTCAGGGCCAAAGTTACCTCTACAGAGACAGATTTAGTACCCAGTATTTAAAAAGTATTGGTTAAAAAAAAGCCGTAAAATCAATGTAGATTTTAAAAAATATTCTAATTGGTCTTATTTCATTATTTTATATACATATTATCTATCACTTGCTCACAGAGATTACCATGTTTAAAATAGCAACTATAATTTAATAGCAGTTTAACATTATGGTTACATTCAAGAACATTATTTTGTCATTAGTATGAAGGCTTGTCTAATATTCTCTATTTCTTAATAAAGGGAAAGCTTTGGACCACTGGCTAAACTTTACTCTGATTTTATTTTATACAAGGAATTGGCTGGGTTGCTGGCCAGCTGGGTACACCAGGACATATCAACCAATTTTGGTGTCTCAGTTTTTCCATCTGCACTTTGGGGGTGCCTATGGTACTCCTCTCAGAGGGATGCTGTATAGACCACTCATGTCAGTGCCTGCAAACAGCACCATGCAGCAAAGGTGGTGTTATTGCCATGGGGCAGTTTCTATCTCCTTTTTTTCTGAATTTAACTTCATTTTGAGCACATAGGACCTTCTCAAGGTTAAAGTCTTATGTTTTTCTAGTATTTTTTCCTGCATGAATAAATTTAAAAAGGGCCACTACAACTAATTAAAAGTAATTTTTTCTCCTTTACTGTTTGCTGATGTCTACAGAGGGATTTTAAAGAACATTTCCTGAAATTATCCTTTCTGCTTTTTAAAATTCATACCTTTGAGGCTGTTAAATAATTTTTCCTCTAAGTTGTTGTTCCTCAAATCAGTTCTAAACTATTTACACAGCTGATAAGTAAAGAACTTATAAAGTTAACTAATGCTATTTTTCAAAATATTAAATTTTTTACAATCAGCTGTCTTCATTGATTTAAAATTATGTGCATAAATATATATATATATATACAAGACATTTTAAATAAACATAAAATATTTTTAGCTTTTAGAAATTGAATAAAATAAACTGAATAAAGTTAGATTTGTTAAAAATCATCTAAGCCCCCCTCTTCCCTTTACATTCTCCTCCTCTGCAGTGTCTCTTTCCTCCCTGGGTACTGTCTTTGTTTTATGTTTTGGCNTAAATTTTTTACAATCAGCTGTCTTCATTGATTTAAAATTATGTGCATAAATATATATATACAAGACATTTTAAATAAACATAAAATAATTTTAGCTTTTAGAAATTGAATAAAATAAACTGAATAAAGTTAGATTTGTTAAAAATCATCTAAGCCCCCCTCTTCCCTTTATATTCTCCTCCTCTGCAGTGTCTCTTTCCTCCCTGGGTACTGTCTTTGTTTTATGTTTTGGCTGCAAACTTTATCATATAAACTTTTCACAAGTTTAGCATATCAGATCATTTACATGCTTCAGATTTCTTTAAAAGTAGACATTAGAGGTGGCAGCTAGGGTTCCTCAGAAAAGACTTCTGTGGTGGTGGCATCACCTCAGACACCTTGGCCTGGCAGGAGCCACCATAGCCAGGCAGCACCTCCCACCCCCACCCCAGACAGAAGGCAGGAGCACACCACAAACACCGCTTCTGCACAGGTGGTCCCCCACAGCCACTGCCATGGCCACTGCTGACACAAGGGTGGCTCACTGCCACAGTAGTGGCCACGGCCACCAAGGGGTCTGCCCACAGTGAAACTTCTAACTGGGGAAAGGAGGAAGAGTGGCTGCTGACATGACCTCCTAGAATTCTCACCTAAAAGTAAGTTTTATTCATTAGAAAGGGTTTATCTTCTGGCATTTACAGATATTGATGTTTCAAAATAAAACTCATGTCACTCCTAAGTGTTTCCACAAGAATCCAGTCACCATAGTGATTTGATAACCACCATCATCCTTTTAAAAACCATAAAAATGCTTCTTTTTGAACATGCAAATTATTTTGTGACTCCTTTTTCTTTTTTTCTTTTTTTTTTTTAAAGATGACCGGTAAGGGGATCTTAACCCTCGCCTTGGTGTTGTCAGCACCACGCTCAGCCAGTGAGCGAACC
>NW_007729936.1:2964-4794 GCF_000696425.1 Galeopterus variegatus | reverse complement strand
GAAATGGAAAAAGATTTGTTGTAATAATTTCACTCAATTTTTTGAGCTCCTGTCAAGTTGCATGCAAAAAAGTCACCTTGTGATTGTTAAGAAAGATTATTTTTAAAGACCTATCAGTGGACAACTTACAACTTACAGTGGAGTAAGTTCCGCTTCAATTTTGTTGAAAGGAAAGAATTGGAAACGGCCGCATGTGCTAAAGGATTGGTTCTTTAGTCATTAGGGTACAATTTGATACTAATATGAGGTACTTCATAAAGTTCATGGAAAAATAGAATTAAAAGATAACATGAATCTGTCCACGAACTTTTTGAAGTACCCTCATATTTCAAATGGTTGCTCTGTCTGGCACCTGGCTACGGGGAGGTTTCCACCTGCTGGAAAATGCACTGGAGTGAGGTTCAGGGTGGGTGTGAGGTGCACCTTTCAGCGGAAAAAGGGGAACGAAGATTGTGAAGGGGGTCGTGGAAAGGGGGGGTCGGCCTCAGGCGTTTTCAGGCAGATACTTTCAGGAAAGGGTTGAGGATCTGGAAATGATCAATAATTGTTTTAAATCTATTTATGTCTATGTACCTCTTAGAAGGTCTTCACGTGTGTACTTCCTCCAGTCTGAAGACCACTGTGGTGGGAGAGGGTCATCCACTCCTGCAAGGCCAACCTGCAATAGGGGTCTGAGCACAGCCTCCCCGACAGCCAGAAACAGACCAGTAGAGATGCTGTTGGGGTTTATCTCGAGAACCTCAGCAGTGATGTGCTTCTTCTGGGTACTAAATATGACTACCAAAGTCGTCAGCCTTTGGTAAAGAGCTCATACAACCATCCCTGGAGGTTCTGCACCAGCTGCTTAGCTGGGGGTTGTGCCTGTTCAGGCCACCTACAGTGCATCCTTGAACTGGGCTGTCCTCCGTGGGTATCGAGAGTGGACAGAGAGCAGCACAGCAGAACTGTCACCCACTCAGGAGGTGGGAGGTCACTCGAAGAGGCCAGTGAAACAGCACTTGGAAGAACCTGACTCATTGTTCGTAGTTCCAGGCGGTGTTAATGACCATGAGATGAAGACAGAACAAGGGGGAGTGGAAGTTTACAAATCATCCAAAATCCAGTTTTGCCAGTGGTTTGATCTCTGCTCCGCTCTCACAGCCTGCAGCACGGGAACAGTGACTGATTCCAGCGTCGTTTCCCTTCTGCTTTTTTTTCACCCTGTAATGTATCGAGGGTTCTTTGTCACTCTTGCCTGTCTTTTGCCCACATCCATTGGTCATCAAGCCTTGATTCTTTTACCTCCTAAACCTCTCTGGGCCTTTTTGCCCCTCAGCCTCCACCAGCACAGCTTAAATTCAAGCTCTTGTCGTCTTCACCAGGTGATTACACCCATCGATCCCCTCCGTGCTTACAATCCTTCAAGGGCTGCTCCGTGATGACATAGTTTTTCTCTAAAATAAAATAATGTCATGCCACTGATTAAAAAACCTTTATGGGGCTGGCCCGGTGGCGCACTGCTACAGTGCGCTGCTTGGAAGTGTGGGGGGCGCTCCTGCCGAGGGTTCGGATCCCACGTGGAGACTGGCGGCTCACTGGCTGAGCGAGGTGCGGGCGCAACACCGAGGGTTGCGATCCCGTTGCTGGTCCCGGTCCGGGCGCGACACTGAGGGTTGTGATCTGTTGCCGGACACGGAAAAAAAAAAAAAAAAACCTTTATGAGTTTGCTTTAATCTCCTTAAGTGACACATCTCTGGAGAGCTGTGCCCTGCCTTTGTCATGCTCCAAAATATCCCCTGCACAGGTCTGGAGCGACTCCCTCCACCGGGACAGGGAGTGCCAGAGGGAGAC
>NW_007729936.1:0-2498 GCF_000696425.1 Galeopterus variegatus | reverse complement strand
GAGGGTTGCGATCCCGTTGCTGGTCCCGGTCCGGGCGCGACACTGAGGGTTGTGATCTGTTGCCGGACACGGAAAAAAAAAAAAAAAAACCTTTATGAGTGTGCTTTAATCTCCTTAAGTGACACATCTCTGGAGAGCTGTGCCCTGCCTTTGTCATGCTCCAAAATATCCCCTGCACAGGTCTGGAGCGACTCCCTCCACCGGGACAGGGAGTGCCAGAGGGAGACGGGTGCAGCAGAAGAAACCGTGAGCGCAGAAACGACTGCTGTTCCCGACCCATGGGCTGTTCCTGCCGTGGTCCTCAGCTCTGTTCAGACCCACGAGCCAGTGCTATGTCTGTTTCACGTGGGCGTAGCACCACCCTTCATGATCTGCTCTCAAAACCACCCTGGAGAATAGGATGCAGTGTAGACGAGGAAACGCCTTCCTCCGCCTTCTTATGTTCAGAACCTGGGGGCCTGCAGATGAAGATGACAGAAGCCACATCGCGTAAAAGAGTTTATTCCACCTGCTCACTCTGGAGCGCTCAGTGAGGGCTAACTCAAGAGTGGCTGGAATCGGGCTCATATCCCTCACTCAGCAACCTATTAACTAAAGAAACCTGTTTGTTCTTATCCACGGAAAGAGCAAATAGGTTTCTTAAGGGAAGACAAGTGAGTTTTTTAGGAGGGCAAACGGGAGACAGGAAAGTTTGTCCTGTGTTTGTCCATTCAGAAGTAAGCGTTCTTCCCAGCTTTTGCAGGGCCATAAAACCCCCTCAGAGAGGGGACTGATGGTGGGTTTACTCTTCCTTTTCCCCCTGGGAATAGAAGGAGCCCCACAGAGGGAATACTTGGCAGGCCTGAGGTTCTGCTTTTGGTCAGACGACGGAGGCTCTGAGAGGGCTTCTCGGCATCTGTTGAATCTCAGCTGTCTTCAGCTGGAAACAATCTCTGCACCGACTCGGGGGCTGGGAGAGGTCCCCTGGCTACTACACGCGCTTCCCACCTCCCACCCCTTCCTCGACTCCTAGTGCACAAGACTAATTGTAGGTTTTGGGAGTAAAAGCAATTGTGTGTTTGTGCCTTGTGTTATTGTAATTTAAATTCTATATTTTTATTATTTTTCCCTATTATAATGGCAAGATAGTTTTGATAGAACAACAATACAAATAAAACTACATTTGAGATTTGCAGATTCCTTTGAACTACTAACTTCCAGGATATCCCAAATTGGTTTGCCTTGATGATTTTAAGACATTGACAGGCCAAAGAGGGTTTAGCATTTGTTTGATAGATACATACAATGTATATTTCTTTTTTCCCCCTTGAGTTTGGATGTTATTGTCCCCCCAAAACTCATGTGGGAATCCGATCCCCAATGTGGCAGTGTTGGAAGCCGTCTGAGTCATGGGGGCGGATCCCTCATGAATGGATTAATGCTCTCCCTGGGGGGTGGAGGTAGTGAGTGAGTTCTGGCTCTATTAGTTCCCGCAGAGCTGATTGCTTAAAAGACCCGGGCACCTTCTCTCTCTCTCTTGCTTCCTCTCGCCATGTGATCTGCTTGTACCCGCCAGCTCCCTGCCACTTTCCACTATGAGCAGAAGCAGCCTGAGGACCGTGCCAGATGCAGCTGTCCCAGAATTGTGAGCCAAATAAACCTCTGTTGTTTATAAATTATCCAATCTCAGGTATTTCTGTCATAGCAACACAAAACAGACTAATACACCCCTGAATTTAAAAGGAATGTATTGCAATATGGAAAATCAGAAAAATATAGAAATAAACATTTAAAAATCACCTTAAATGGAACAAAACAGAGATAAGTCACTTTTAACAATGGGTATATTTCTTCATCTCGCGACTTTTTATCTGGGCCTTTCTGTCTCCGTATCTATTCATACATCCATACCTGTGTTTTATCTGTAATCAGTACCTGTATATGTTTCTATAGCTCATCACCATAATTTATATAATTTACCAACGTTGAATCATACTTTTTATACATTCTCTTAACGTTTTATAACTTTTCCCAGAAATTCTTAAATATTTTTTAAAAGTATGATTTTTAACCACTATAGTTTTCTGTCACCTATAACATAATTTATTTTTACAATCCTCTATTGTTTAATATATTGTTGAAATCGTCTGTTGTTGAAAATTTCAGTTTTTCATCATCATGAAAAACAGTGATAAACTTCCACATAGATGATAAAAGTCTTCATCTTTGGATACATTCTTAGATGTTATTGGGTCAAAGAATTTTGGATATTTTACATAAACATTGTTATTTTACATCTTGTAAATATTATGCAAAATAATATCTTTAGGCCTAATTTAGGAGGAACGTTTTGGTTCTTGGTTTGAGTTTTCCATACAGATGTTAGAACGCATGACCAGGGCTTGTGTGCAGGGAGCCAGGGTTGCAGGTTGGGTGGCCATTTACGCCAACACCGTACAACAGCCTCAGGCTCATTGGACCGAGTCTGGGGCGTCCCGTTGTCCTCTCTTCTGCCATCT
>NW_007729935.1:215223-215541 GCF_000696425.1 Galeopterus variegatus | reverse complement strand
ATGAAGCAAACATCATCCTAATACCAAAACCAGGTAAAGATATAACCAAAAAAGAAAACTATGGGCCGAAATCCTTTATGAATATAGATGCAAAAATCCTCACTAAATTACTAGCAAACAGAATACAGCAACACATATGTAAAATTATTCACCATGATCAAGTGGGATTCATCCCAGGGATGCAAGGTTGGTTCAACATATGCAAATCAATAAATGTCATACACCATATTAATAAAGCCAAACACAAGGACCATATCATCATCTCTATAGATGCTGAAAAAGCATTCGATAAAATTCAGCACTCATTCATGACAAAGA
>NW_007729935.1:213056-213477 GCF_000696425.1 Galeopterus variegatus | reverse complement strand
CTGATTTTAAACTATACTACAAAACTATAATAACCAAAACATCATGGTACTGGCACAAAAACAGACACACTGATCAATGGAATAGAATAGAGAATCCAGAAATCAGCCCACACACCTACAGCTGTCTGATCTTTTACAAAGGCACCAAGCCTACACACTGGGGAAGAGACTGCCTCTTCAGCAAATAGTGCTCGGAGAACTGGATATCAATATGCAGGAGAATGAAACTAGACCCATACCTTTCACCATACACTAAAGTCAACTCAAAATGGATTAAAGAATTAAATATACACCCTGAAACAATAAAACTTAAAGAAAACATAGGAGAAACACTTCAGGAAGTAGGACTGGACACAGATTTTATGAATACGACCCCAAAAGCATGGGCAACCAAAGGAAAAATAAACAAATGGGATTATAT
>NW_007729935.1:211818-212200 GCF_000696425.1 Galeopterus variegatus | reverse complement strand
ATGGATGGACCTTGAAAGAATAATATTAAGTGAAACGAGTCAGGCAGAGAAAAAGAAATACCACATGTTCTCACTTATTGGTGGGAGATAAAAATAAAGAAATAAATTCACACACACACACACAAAAAAAAAAACCGGGGGGGGAGAAGAAGACATAACAATTACAACTCCTTGAAGTTGATACGACAAGCAAACAGAAAGGACATTGTTGGGGGGAGGGGGGAGAGGGAGGAGGGAGGGAGGTTTCGGTAATGGGGCACAATAATCAACCACATTGTATATCCAAAAATTTAAAAAATAAATAAATAAATTCACACACACACAAAAGAAAAAACAAAACAAAACCGGGGAGCGGGAGAAGAAGACATAACAATTACAGTTC
>NW_007729935.1:200174-210994 GCF_000696425.1 Galeopterus variegatus | reverse complement strand
GTTCCTTGAAGTTGACATGACAAGCAAACAGAAAGGACATTGTTGGGGGGAGGGGGGAGAGGGAGGAGGGAGGGAGGTTTCGGTGATGGGCCACAATAATCAACCACATTGTATATTGACAAAATAAAATTTAAAATAAATGAATAAATAATAAATATCATCTAATCAGATATGTGTGAAATTCAAGGTACAATTCATCTTGAGGCAAACTTCTCTCCAGCTGTGAACCTGTGAAATCAAACAATAAATATCATCTAATCAGATATGTGTGAAACTCAAGGTACAATTCATCTTGAGGCAAACTTCTCTCCAGCTGTGAACCTGTGAAATCAAACAAGTTATGTGCTTCCAAAATACAATGGTGGGGCAAGCACAGGACAGACATTCCCATTCCAGAAGTGAGAAAAAAGGGGTAACTGTTTCCAAGTAAGTTCAAAACCCAACAGGGCAAACAACATTAAATCTTAAGGCTTGACAATGATCTTTGACTCCATGTCCTGCCTTCCTGACACACAGGGTGGGGCTAGTGGCCTCAAGGCTTCGGACAGCACTGCCCCCACCGCTTCCCTGGGCACAGCCCACACTGCAGTTCTCACCAGTTGGAGCCCCATGCCTGTGGTTCTGCCAGACCAGAATTGAACGCAGGTGGTGTTACTGGCCTGGGATCCAGGGGCGGCCTTACCCCCATAGCTCTACTAGGCATTGCACCTGTGGGGACTCTCTGCAGTGGCCTCACCCTCCAAGTGGCCCTCTGTCTGGGTTGCATGCCCAAGACTCCAGGTGGTTCCATCCTTTAAAATGAAAGTGGAGGCAGCCACACCCCCACAACTTGTGCACTTTGCAGGCAGGTGGAGATGCCACCTGTGGCCAGAGCACATGTACAGCTCACAGTTGGGAAGTCATGATCACAAGATTCATACCCTATGTGACTTTGTGGCCAGTGCCCCAAACACTCTGCAGTTTTGCCCCAAAGTCTCAGTAATGTCCCACAGGGATCAATTATCAATGTGCCAAGGTGGAACATTTTCTCCTGGACACAGTTATGAGTAAATTACCACAAACCCAAAAGTAACTTGCTCTGCATGGCTTTCTCCCCAGGATGAACTAGGAGAATCAGCAGGAAGACCTCCTTGTTTTAACAAGAGACCAGGAAGCCCAGACACCATTCATAAACAACTTTAGCCATTTCTTTGGGGAAGAGGCACCTTTTTCCAGAATGGAAATGTCTTTATTGTTGTCTTTTTTTTTTTTTAAAGAAGAAGTACCTGCTCATTATAAAATGTCCCAAAGCATAAATGTATAAAAGCATAAAAAGAAGAGCCTCTTCAATTCCTCTCCCTGCTCTGCAAGAATCATCGTAGACAAAAATTAGAAAAAAGAAATGCGCGTTTCAGGCACCATCGGCTATCAAGGATGTCTTTCCATGGCAACGTCTTTCGGTGCAGCTAGTCCTTTCTTAAGGCTGTGAGAGCCCCACTGACAAATGGACCCTGATTTAATGATTCACCTTTAATGGGCATATGGGTGGTTTTCAGCATCATGATAATAGAAACAACCCTGCAACAAGCATTTCCCAAACGCTCACACACGGTATCCCATCTTGAAGTATATCCTCAGGATAGATTTACAGGGCAGTTTTTGAAAGACTGGTGTCCGCATGTGTGTTATGCTGGGCCACACCCACCAAGGGTAAATGTCCACCTCACAGTCACAAAGCAACCCACGCTCTTGACTTTGCCCATGGCTGCCACAGTAGGAGCCATGAGCCTCCTTAAAGTGTCCCCCTCAATTCTATTCCTGGGGAGCAGGACACGAACCTGTAAGCCACCGTGCAGCACCTCCACTTTCTTCTTTGCACGTTCCTTGGGCCCACCTTATGAGATGTCTGTAGCCCAGTTCCCAGACTCAGCCCCATGATCAGCCTCACAAACAGCCAGTGAGCCCAGGCCAGGGCTGGGTGGCCAGGACCTTGACATCATCCATGCTGGGAACCTGACTCCCATCTCTGGTGCGGCAAGCTCTGAGCTGTCAGACAAATGGCAAAGTGTTCCCCGGCTTCATCACACAGTCCAAACTCAGCATCCCCCTGGCTCCCTAATCCCTGTCGTAGAGGATTCCAGAACCCCTATGCCAGGATGGTGTTATGCTAAGGTGGACTGGAAGATCTGCTGGTTCTTCCCTTTGGATGGGTTCTTCCCAAGGGGCTTCTCAGGCCTCCAGACCCCTAGACTCCCAGCTCAAGCACTACCGGCTTCAGAAATGCCTAAACCCACCAAGACCCTAAAGTGAGCAGTGTAGGTGCTTCTGCATCCTCTCCACAGGTTGCTGAACCTCCATGTGTAGGTGGTGAAAGAGGCCACTTGGAGATTTTGAGGGGAGAAGCATTGGAGGCATCTCTGTGGGCAGGAGGCTGATGAGGATGGGAAGACCAGAAGGGACAGCTCAGGGTGGGGTCAGATGCATTTAAGAATGTTGGACTATCAGCACTGGAGGGGACTTGAGCTACACGTGTTAGTCAGCATTACTGCAGCCCCAAATTCTTAGTGGCTACGACAGCAAGCACATCTTTCTCCCTGTGTTATGGGGTCTCCTACTGTGGCTCTGCTCATTCTGGGATCCGGACTCAAGAAGCAGCCGCGTTCTGGTCCTCAAAGCAGAGGAAAAGAGCGAGAGAGCTGGCGTTCGCTCCCACATGCTTCTTAGAGCTTTTCCAAGCAGGTGGCTTAAGTCCCGTGTGTTCACGTTCCCTTGGCTAAAGCATGCCCCACGGCTAAGCCTAAAGTCAATGGGGCAGGAATGTGTAATCCTTTAACAGGGAATGGGTAATGAATAATTGTGAATACTAACCCCAGCGACCACAGATGGCACATCCCTAACTCTGTTATTACACCTGAAGAAACTGAGGCACAGAGAGGCAAAGTGGCTTGCCCAAGATCCACAAACCAGTTAGTCGTAGAACCAGCACTAGCACCAAATTTCCTGGCAATCAGTCCAGTGTTTTTAATCCTCCCCAGTTTCCCAAAATGTCTTCCAAGAGATATTAACAAATGGGGGTTGGGCAATCTTTTTATAAGACATCTCACAGCCTTTAACATGCCTTTGAGATTTATGACTCTCCAAGACAGGGAAGTGGGCTTGAGCTTGTCCCAACTTTTTCACCCACAGAACCGGCTGAGGAGCAGCTTGTGGGGTTGGTGGAGGACACACTTCGGGAAACACAACAGCACCACAGCAGCTAATCAAATTGACTGTAATTCCCCACCAGGAACATGAGACTTAAGTTTTACATTGTAGTAAGGAATGTTTTAAAATAACATAACCTCTATAAATTCTTCACAGCTTAGAAATAGACGCAGCTCTCATTTTTAGAAAGTTCACATTACTTTGTAAGGCCATCATTAATTTTGATTATTTTTTTCCACTTTCATTTCTTTTCAGTTGCAGCCGAAAATGTAATAAACGTAGTGAAACAGATATTCATAAAGTCGTTGGTGGATGAATCATGGGTATCTGCAAAGTGTCTTTGCCTCCCTAACAGTCTTTTTTTTCTTTAATAAAAACAACAAATATCACTTCTCAACAATGAAAATATATTTTAACAAAACAAAAGCCTGTGCTTTGCTGTGATAATGACAACCATCGTATCACTCTCAATGCATCTTAAAGAGTTATAAACAGCCTCAGGTCCGGGCCACGGAACTATTCTGAAAAAGGCTACAAGAATTAGATCATCTCAAACCATTAGGGTATTTTTTCCCATGATGATTCTTTTGATCTCTAGCATATGCGAAATTAAAATAAACTTTATATGGTTCTGGATTTCCCCCAAACCCTTCAAAAAGTAAAATCCTGTTTAAATGCCTCAGAAATAAAACTATAAAATATACTCCAGTCACCTCTTAACAGAATTTTCTGACACACTGGAACAGACATAAAAACAGAGGCTGGAGGATCAGCCCCTTCTCCAGTCTCTCAGGCGAGCAGCTCCCCAGACCATGAGCTCCTGGTTGAAAGAGGCCTGAAGGCCACTGACCCAGTCACCAGGGGCCTGAGGAGTCCTCTCTACTATGTTCCTCCAGGTCACTGTGCAGGCCCTGGGACAATTCCTTCTTTGGCACACATCAGGTAGCACAAAGTTCCTTATGTGCAACCAGACATACTTCCCTTCAATCTCCATCTCTTGAGGAAGGACAAAAAGCCCAATCCCTCTGTCCCATGTCTGTCCCTTCAGCATTTCATCTCTCTCCCACATCTTCTCTTCTACAGGTCAAACACCCTGCAGTTCCTACATGGCTCCCGGCGTGAATGTTTCTGAGGACTTTCAGCTGCTGGAGATGGACATTGGCTTCGAGGGGCCCCATGAGTCCATGATGTCAAGACAGTCAGAGATGTCCAAGAACTGCTTCTGCCCCAGGAAGTGGGGATGTGGAGGACAGGGGGCATCAGAGCTGCACGGGACTGGAGGGCCTTGTCTCCTTCATTGCCTTGACCATGTCCCCATACCACCATAGAGATGGGACAAGACACCAGCCTCGCTTCCATGTCTATGTGGCCTTTCCACCCAGTGCCCAACATGCTGGGGTGTTTAAATATGCGAGTGATTAGCATAATTCAGACATAAACTGAGTTATACATATAAAATCCTGTAACATTATGACAGAGATGGGACAAGACACCAGCCTCGCTTCCATGTCTTTGTGGCCTTTCCACCCAGTGCCCAACAGGCTGGGGTGTTTAAATATGTGAGTGATTAGCATAATTCAGACATAAACTGAGTTATACATATAAAATCCTGTAACATTATGAGAAATCCATGTTTGTCATTGTAGCCACTGAGAATTTGGGGCTGTTCCTGCAGTAAAACTGACTAATACACCAGCTAAGATCCCTTCCAGAAAGACATATATATGTGTGTGCGCATGTGTGCGTGTGTGTGCATATATATATCATATATATATATAATGTGTATGTGTAGATACTCACGATTTAGATCACATACATGGATTTGTATATTTTTTCTATTATTGTTCTAGGATGAAGCAGTTTGCCATTTTTATTAGTAGTCTACACTAAATCCAAGATTTCAGTTTGTTTTCCCTATAGGAAAATATATTTAAGATACTATAAATCTTTTAGATTTGTCAAAAGAAAAGTCTGGCCAAATCCTGTTTTACCAGATCACACCCATCTTCAAATAATCCAGGGCTCCTTTTTCTCCCCAGCATTCCCTTCACCGTCCCATTCAGTCTTGCTCCTCTGGAGGGCCGAGAGGAAAGACAAAAACAGACTGGAGAGAAGGGCTGGGTCAGTGCTACTCCGTCTCTGTCTAGGGCCTGCCAGGGAGCCTGGCGGGTTTTCCTTCTGCTCTTTGAGCCGAGGGGCCTGGCGTTCCCACACTCCACACCTGAACAGCCCGGCCTCCCCTAATTGCTTGGGTGCGTCCGCCTCCTGGCCTCTTGGTGAACAGTAAGCCATTGTTTTGGGAAGAAGAAAATAGCATTTTAATGAGCGTGTGCACAACCCCCCCCCCAGCATCCTGCACCCCAGGTTTCATCCAGGGACCAAAGCGCAGCATGCAGGTGGCCTCACGGAGCCCTCAGGCCTCAGCTCGCCCCCACGCCTTCCTACCCCTGCAGGTGTCCTCCTGAGACTGGACTCCCCAGGCCAGGGCTTCAGGGCGTGCTGAGAGCGACAAGCGCATGCCACTTTCCTTTTCTCTGCTTAAGGGAAGAACCAGAATCGATTAGCCATGTCCCTGATTTACTGGATATCACAACATGCTAAAATACATTATTGGAATGTTGCCATTGTTGCGGCATCTGCTCTGCAGGAAAACACTGAACTCCCCAGAGCAACGCTCAGGGTGTCATCTACACTCCCATCTCTGCACATCCGTTATGTTTCTGTAAAGGCAAAGCATGCAAAAAGCAAATGGTGTGCACTCAGTGTATGTTTTCCTACCAGGGCAGTGAGAACATACTTGCTACCTGAGATCCTTCTGTAAGTCAGCAAAGGCAGCCGTTCATGTGGGTTGCATTATCCTCAGGGTTGGGCCTGGCTCTCTAACACACACTAAACAGGCGTCTGCAGAAGGGAGAGTTTCATAAAAACGGCAGTTTTCTCTGTTTAGTAGTGCATATAGGCTATAAAGATTCAGGCATCCCAAGTGCTTAGGAACAGGCTAATGGCTGTGTTACTAGGTCCCTAAATGAGGGTTGCCCCGGAAGACGGCAGAGAGACAACCACCCTGCAAGTTGAACCAGCCTGTGCCACAAGCTTTTGAAGCATCAACACACGTGTGTGTGTGGAGGTTCTGAAGCTACATTCCGAGCAATGCTTTGTGCAGCTCAGGGTTCCCCACCATCTGCTAGACCATGCCGGGTGATGGTTTCCAGTCTTAAAGGGATTTATGTTCCATCCCTCATGACACTCGCTGATGAGGAAAGCGCCTACCTGGACCCTATTAGTCCGGTCCTGGAAGATTTGCTTCAATATGTTTGAGTTTCTGGTTATGCCCTTCAATTTAACTGAGGTCATTACAAGAAGCCGCCAGATGTAGATTATTAAGATTGCTTCTGCACTGGGGCTGAAATCGTTATCAAGGGCAGGGCCCAATAGACGGTCCAATGAAAGGTTTTTTTGTTTTGTTTTTTTGGTTTTTTTTTTTTTTAGAATACAGTGCCACAGGGGAAAATGTCTTTTAAAAAATTGCTTGGCTCTTGTTTTTCTAATAATGGACATTATGCAACCCAGTGTCTGCTAGGAAGTTTAGAGCCAAACTCAGTGATGAGTCTCAGTAACTACTGTGCTCTACTTAACTATATCTGCCTTCTCCTCCTTTGCATGGTCTTGATTTTTGTTGTTGTTGTTGCATTAACATTGCCATACATATTTGGTTTGCTTATAGCAGCTCCCAAACCTTTCTGGAACGAGATAGAGTAATGCTAAATATTGCTAGCTCCATAAGTGAGTTTTGTTCCATGCATCTGCATGAATCTCCTGCATCTTCAGGTCTGAAGACATCCGCAAGGCACCAGTGGGGGCATTAGTGGGGACCCCCACTAATAACAAGTCTCTGAGATATTTGCAAATCTTAAAAAGTTTGGGAAGAAGGAATCCCTGCCAGCTAACATCCTTGGGACTCTGCTTTTGTGACCATAGGGCAAGTACCAACAAGTCTCCTGAAAGCAGGAACTTCCCCACAAAAGCCTAGTAAGTGATGGGGCAGGCTGCACGATTTTCTGTAAGGGATATTTTCTATAAGGACACACTCTCGCCCCACACCTGCCCAGAATATTCATTGTGTTAAAATTCCTAGTTAGAAAATCCACATTGTCACCGATTAAAAAGAAAAACAATTTCTGGAGGGTAAATAGGTCACTAAAGCAGAAGTCTTTCTAAAGGTAATTAAAATGTTGTGGTGTCCCCTATTTGCCATGACACCACCTGATAACTAAACTATTGACACCTGCACACAAGAGCTGGAAAGAGGTGAAGATTCATCCTACCCGATTTGAGATTTTTCCAGTTAAAGACACCAGGAGGTGGAAGGACCAAGTTCTTTATGATGTTAAATTATCCTTGGTGTACTGTTAGACTGGCCAAGGATTCTAATCCCTGCTCTACCCTTAGTAGCTCTGTGGCAGTGGGATTGATACTTACCCTCCAGGTCTCCGTTTCCTTATCTTTGACATTGTTGGTATGGTTTACATGATCTTAATGTCTCCTCTTTTTCTGAAGCCTATGGCGTCTTCATGGAACCAACCATTTTTAGCACTGCCCGCAATTGCCGTTCCTAAGGGGAGTATTCGAAAATATCCACCAGGGGACGCCTGATTCACTTCCAACAATGGCTTTAAGGTCAGGAAAAACACTGTGGACAGGTGGGGTGACCTGGTTTTCCCATCCAGTCCTGGAAGGATTCCAGATGACCAAGGGTGTGAGGTCTTCTCAGGGGTTAGGCTAGAATTGCAACATCTCCTCTACGAACCTGTTTTGCAGTTTATCCACACCTCTGAGCAGCTGGTCTGCTCAACTCTGAATTTCTGAAATTTCTGGCATCTGCTAGTTTGGAGCCAGCTGTCTATCTGGGAAATATCTTTTTTAGTATGTTCACTTATGATTCCAGTTGAAGGCAAGAATCTGGGAGCTGGCTGAAGTTTAAAAAATAAGTCTCAGCTTGCCCTCAGCTTCTGGCCACTGAGATGGGGACTGCGACTGCTGTCTGATTTAGAAGGGTTGGTCAGAGAGGTTCCTGGGGTGGGACACGTGGAAAGAAGGTGCTGTCCCATCCCCCTAGGAAGTCCTGAATGCATCCTCCTCTCATCAAAGCTGCAGTCATGGCTAAGGTGTGCTGTTTCAGCCACTGCTACTGGCTGCTAGAACCCTGTTACAGCGAACAGGCAGTCTCTGGGTATAACTATGCTAAGATCTGAGCCAGGAAGCACGCAGACACCCGTGTGTTCTGGGATTCCGGTGAAGTGTCTTGGATTCCTTGAAGCATCGTGTCTAGGGTTTTTGAAGAAACACTTCCCGAGCTCTGTAAAACACGTTTGCTGTAGATTGTGCATCCCTCGAAAAGATATGTTGAAGTTTTTATCCCCAAGTTCTGGTGAATGGGACCTTATTCAGAAATAGGGTTGTTGTGCACGTAATTAGTTAAAATGAGGTCATACTGGAGTAGGGTAGGCTCTAACCTGCTGTACGGCCGCATTTTCAGGTGTTGACACCTTGATTTCAGGCTTCTGGTCTCCAGAACTGTGAGACAATAAATTTCTGTTGTTTTAAGCCACCCCGTTAGTGGCAATTTGTTGTGGCAGTCCGAGGACACTAGCACGATGGTCTACATGTGCTGCTCCACTGTTGATCACTGTCCTTTCCTAAATACTCTTCAAACTTGGCTGCTGAAGCTCAGTTTCTCTTCCTTCACTAAGCAAATATTTATTGAGCACCTACTATGTGTCAGGTTCACTGCTAGGCCCAGGGCTAGGGCTACAGTGACAGGAACGGTCCCTGCCCCAGGGAGCTCATGGTCCTCTGCTAACTTGTCCCACCCACTAACCGTGGGGTGTCCCAGGATCTGTCCTGCCTGCTCGGCCCCTTGGAGCTATCACAGGAACAACCCCCACATCTCTAAATCCATTCTGTCCCAGTGTCTCCTCACCCTCAGCTGCCGCTCCTCGATTCCTGCTCAGAGCGTCCCTGTTGCTGTCAGTACACCTGCCATAGTCCTGGGTAGAGCTCCCCAACACTGCTGACACTGAGACTGCTCCTCCGATGTGGCCACACCCAGGCCGTCTGTCATCACCCCATCTGTGTGTGCTCTGATGCATGTTAGTCGTCTGAAAACACCACCCTCACAGGATGCCTCACATCAAAAACCCCAATGCCGCCGGACTGACTCCAGGATGAAGTCAACCCCTCAGCAGAGCAGCACAGCTCTCCTCGGCGGGCCCCATGCCCACGTGCTGTACAGGAGCCCTTTGCTTCTGCTGGACTGAGCCCTCACAAGCCTTCCACACATCTCACCCCCACCTCCTCACATGCCTCAGGCTTCCCTAATCCAACCCTTCTAACCACCCGCCCAGCTGAAATCCCACTTTCCTGGGGAATGTGTTCTCTCTTTTTCTCGAGTTCGTAAGGGGTTCCAGAGCAGGCTCTTACTGGCTGTCTGTGCAGCACCTGCCTCCCACGTCCCTGTTCCTGGAGCCTGAAGATTGTGGGGGTGGCCACACTGTGTCACCATCGTGGTACAACCTGCCCGTGTGGCCACCCACCTGTCCCCGGCCACGTTACAGGAATGGACCCAGTGACAGGCCTTAAGACAGGCCAGAGTTCCCCCGAGAACGTGGAATCAAGAACAGATTTCAGCTCTTCGGGCAGATTTTAATCTCCTTCAGGTTAAACATGAATCTCCTTAAATAGATGGAAATAAGGTGGTGATCTCAGAGTGATAATGAGTGGCTGTCCCCAGAACAGCCCCCTCCAGTGTCCTCTGCTGTGTTTGTGTAGCTTCTGAAGGCTCAAGATCTCCAAATCGTACTGCTGTGGGTTGCGGTTTGCCCCCTGCTCCATGCCCCCAAATTCATATGCTGGAGTCCTCACTTCCAGGACCTCAGAATGTGACTGTATTTGGAAATAAGGTCATTGCAGATGTAATTAGTTGAGGTCACAATGGCATAGGGTGGACCCTAACTCAATATAACTGGTATCCTTATAAAAGGGAGAAATTTGGACACAGACACATATGAGCGAGGACTGTGCAAGGACATAGGGAGAAGACGGCCATCTACAAGCCAAGGAGAGAGGCCTCAGGAGGACCCTGCCCTGCCACACCTTGATCTTGGACTTCCAGCCTCCAGAACTGTGAGACGATATGTTTCTGCTGTTTAAGCCACCCAGTCTGTTGGGCTGTGTTACAGCAGCTCTCGCTAACTTATACACCCTAAATCAGAGGACAGGCTCCAGGACGGAGGTGGAGTTGGGAGGGGGAGGCGAGGGGCACGCATGGACCTCATGCTTTGGGAATGAAGAGGTGGCTTGGGAAGGAGCAAAGGATTCCTAACAAAGGGGTGGGAGATCAAATTGAGAAGGAGTTACAGAGCCACATTTACCAAAGGTCTTCAGAAATTTCCAAATCCATGCCCTGAAGACTGGGCTTGCCCCCACACCTTCAGCTAGAGATGCACTTACTGCTCCACAGCAGCTCCTCAGAGCCAGGTTATTCGTTGCTTTTCATAGTGGGGGAAGGCGGGTGTGAAAAGGCTCTGTCCCTCTCCTCCTTCTCAACTCCCTCTCTCCTCTTCAAACCCTTGGGTGAT
>NW_007729935.1:194585-199534 GCF_000696425.1 Galeopterus variegatus | reverse complement strand
AACACTTAGGGAAGGCCTGCCATGTTCAGACCCTGTGCTGGCAGCTGGCCAGGGTGTCCTATCCTGATGTGACAAAGGACATCAGGATAACTTCCAAACCTCAGTGTGGTATCTATCTTTCTGGCTGGACCCTGAGGTTGGCCCAGAGCAGCAGTTTCTGAGAGGACACAGATCTTCCTGGATGCACAGTATTCTGTGCAAATACTCTAGTTCTATGCTGTTCTTCAAAGGAAAAGAGGAGACCCCTTCCCTCTGGAAATCCTAACCCACTGAGGCAAAAAGCAGGCACCATTCCCCCAAAGGGTGGGCTAGGTAGCTCATCCTGGGAGTGCTCTGGGCCATAGTGCCATGGGCAGATTTGGTTGTGGGTCTTGAGACCAGACCTGATGTGCAGCTGGGTAGGGCAGGCCGGGAGGGCTGAGCCCTGCGCTCCAGGTGGGGCAGGTGATGAGGGGCAGATGGGCCCCAGGGCTGGGAGCAGAGCTGTGCCGTGCACGGAGCCAGGGAGGAAGGAGCCCAGGAAACAGTCAGGAGCCCGCACGTGGCTGTGCAGTGCTGGGGTGTCCCGGCATGGGGACCTAGGAGAAGAGAGTCAGGGATCCGGCAGGACAGGCAGCTGGCACAGGAAAAGGCCACGGCGGGGAGCAGGCTGCAGGCCACCAGGCTGCAGTTCAGACCTTGGCTGGGAAGGAGAGGGGGCCGTGGTCAGCATATCCTGGTCTCCTAAGGACAGACTGGGAAGCTTATCAACGTAGGAGCGGCTGTGGAAGAAGGGGGCTGGGGACAAGGCATCAGGCCTGTCCTGGGTACAGCCGGCCCAAGAGCCAACCTTTGGGAAACTAAATGATCATGTGTCTTTTCTATTGTCCACACAGCTGTTAAAATGCTCCAGACACTTCAGTGTCTAAACGCTATCTCTCAGATTGCCCTTTCCACCTGGACGTGGACAAGAATCTTCTGAGAGCCATGGGGTTTAGAAAACACACTCTTAATGCCTACGGATCTCAGGTTGGAGAAAGGGTCTGCAGATGCAGGGCCAGCCTGGGGGGTAAGTTGCCAAAGGACTGGGAAGTCTTCTTTGGTCTTGATCAGAGTTCCCTGGAAAGATGGAAAGGAGCCGGTGGCTGAGCAGCTGACATTCAAAANAGCCTGGGGGGTAAGTTGCCAAAGGACTGGGAAGTCTTCTTTGGTCTTGATCAGAGTTCCCCGGAAAGATGGAAAGGAGCCGGTGGCTGAGCAGCTGACATTCAAAACTGAACTGCATGGAGTGTTTGAGCTGCAAAAACCCATTAGCAGGGAGGCTAATGTTTAGCTCTCTGCTGCCACTGATAAGGGCAGGGAGCTTTGAGGGTGGCACTTTCTACCATTTCCTGACCTGGAATAAAAATAACCTCTCTGTCTACATCAAAGACAGATACATTTGGGGTTTTAGCCTTTAGTGAATTTGATCAACCTGCAAATAGTTCATCTTAACTTCTGAGTCTAAAAAAAGCTACATTCTCACCCAGAAAGGGAGGATGTGTCTGCAGGAATCATCTGTGCTTTTGCAGTGTCTCCTCCCACCCTCTGTCCACTATTCCATTCTGGAGAAGTGCTGGCAGGGGTGACTTCTCTGGAGTATAAATTCCATGGACTCACAGCTCCAAAGCCTGAGGAGCCAGCCCTGACACAGGCTAGGAGATGAGTCCCTGTTAAGCCGATTCTTATGAAGTCTGAGGGCCAGAAACTTGCAAGGAGAGTGGCCCTGCTGCTTCTGGAATTGATGGGGCAACAAAGCAGCAGCAGTCACACAGCAATGCCCCCCAGAACAGCTGGCCTGAGATGGTGACATGCACCTGGCAAATGCCCGCCCTGGCCAGAGTAGTCAGGCAAAGGAAACGTGTTTGTCTTGCTCACTTGATAGTGTAGTGAAAATGCGGTGTGAGATGGACGAAATCAGTGAGAGTGTCCAGTAGGAATCAACCTGAATAATAGCCACATTAGTGCCCTGGGTTGTTCTGATTTTTTTTTTCCCTCCCAAAAAGGGCAGGGGAGAAGATCCAGGGACCTGGCCTCTTGGTCTGGAAGATAAACCCGGCATGGAGCCTGTAAGAGAAGAATGTCATCATTACTGCAGGCTGTTCTTGGACTCTTCTTCACAGGATGTCTGAGTCTGTGTGGATGGAATGTTCTGGAATAGTGAGAAAATGCTTTCCTTCCCCACCCCCACCCCACTGACTCTGCTCTGAGGACAGTACCTAGCTGGGCTGGCAGGAACAGGAAGACCAGGGTTTTCATCAGTCTCTGGGAGGTTGTCCCCACACTGTGCAATGTGTCTCACATGAAGTGTGGCCTATAGCAGGTTCCCAGGACTGTGAGACTAAGCTGTAATCCCAGAGATGCCAGGAAAGGCTGGCTTCCTGACCACCTCCTGACCAACTTCACAGGCCCTAAGCCCTGGCAGAAAATTCCAGGTGGGTTAAGTGGTGGGAGCTTGGCATAAATGGCCACTAATCTGAGCACTTGTGCCCCAATGGCCATGAGTGCTAGGGACCCCAGCCATGCAGAAAAGGCACCTGCTGAAACAAAACCATGCAAGGAAGCATGTGTGGATTGAAGGAAAGGGATGCAGATCCATCTTGGTGGCAACTTGGTGACACTGGTCCCAGAAGGTGCAGAGATGGCGGTCATGTAAGTTCTAAGTGACAGGGACACAGGGCCCGGCCATGCATATTTCATCAGGAGAATGTGGCCCCTCTGGCCCTTGGCTTGTCCAAGGTGGTCTGAACTCCAGACCACCTTGGAACTGTGTGTGCTCAATCTCACCTCACACTACAGCCCACAGCCCACCTCCCTTCCCTGGCCTAGACTGGTCCTGGGAGAGCAGAGGAACATTCCCCAGAAAACTAAAGACCCTCTGACCACTTCCTGGGAAGGAGCACTGGGGCAAGTTACTGAATCTCTCTCAACTTTACCTTCTCCTGCTGCACAACATCACAGTCACTCTTGCTATTATAACAGTCAAATGCATGGGGCACCTAAAAGTCCTTCCTACATCAGATACAAATGGGAGATCTCCCTCTTCAAAGTTCCAGTGCTTCTTAAGGCTGAGTCCTCCAGGCTCCCCCTAAGAGTGTCAGAGAGGACAGTGAATATAGGAATTAGGAACATCCTCTCTTCAGCCCCAATCTACCCCTTTGCATTGCTTCTGCAACCAATCCAGGGATCTCTCTTGGGAGATGGATATTTTGGGCAGGACAGAGCAAAGGTAACTGACAAAGGTAAATTTTAAATTGTTTCAAATGTGAAGGCTCGTCAGCCCAAGACCACCAGGAACACACTTGTAGTCAAACACAGTGAGGTGTATTAGCTTGCAAGGGAGCACACACAATGGAAACCGCAAAACATCTCAAATGGGGGAATCAGGAAGGTATAACTATAGGAACTAGCATGGATCATGGGGTGAGTCTTGGGATCATTGGTCAACTTGCACACTAGGTGAGTTGCTAGAACAGCATCTTACCTTTGGAACACATGAGTCTGTGCAGAGCTACTGTGAGATCAGGAAGTTTGTGGTCTCATTGAGAACACATTCATCTGAATGAGCATTTTAGTCCATTTGGGTTGCTATAACAAAATACTGTCAACTGGGTGGTTTATAAACAACAGAAACTTATTACTCACAATTCTGGAGTCTGGGAAGTCCAAGATCAAGGTGTTGCCGATTTGGTGTCTGGTGAGGAACCTCTTTCTGGTTCACAGACAGCACCTTCTTGCTGTGTTCTCGCATGGTAGAAGGGGCTGTTATGGAAAGAACTTGGTGAGGAAACAATTCCAATCACTCAGAGAGATGGAGAGTCAGAAAGTTTATTATACTAGTGGGACAGGAACACTAGTGGGACCCAGGTGAACTCCCATTCTGAGATCCTGCGACCCTGAGTGAAGGGAGAGCTGTGGTTATATACTTTTCTTGAGCTGGCATGCAAGCCTTTTATTGGCCCTGTCTGTATCCAGGTAGAGTCACCCAAGCTGCGGGGGCTTCATAAAACAGGTGAGGGGCTTCACCAAGCAGGGTTACAGAGCCAGGAAATGTGGTTAAGGGGCTTTTGAAACTCGAGCATGCAACTTCTCTGAAACAGGCAAGCAGCAAGGTTTACAGAAGCAGACAGTGTGGTTACAGTGACCACGAACCAGGGTCTTGGGTGGGCAGCTTCTCCGAAGCAGGCAGGTGGCAGAATTATAGAAGCTGAAGATGCAAACAACTGAATTGACCACTAAACCAATTCTTAGGAGCTTTCTGCAAATAAGCACTTTCCAGCTGCAAAATTAAAACAAAGGGGCTTAAAAATCTACTTTTTGGGGTCCACTATAGGGCTAGCTAGCTCTCTGGGGTCTCTTTTAAAAGGGCACTAATCCCGTTCATGAGGACTCCCCCCTCATGACCTAATCACCTCTCAAAGGCACCACCTTCTAATACCATCACCTTGGGGGTTAGGAGTTCAACATGTGAATTTCAGGGGACGCAAACATTCAGGCCATAGCAATGAGCTTAGATAGTTGGTCTCAGATGTCATGATTTGATGCGGTTTATTGTATGGGAGTCACAGCACGGTTTTGCAAGTTGTGGTTCCTATTTCAATTCTGTTTCCTCTTGCAGCCTGGCTGCCAGTAGGCTCATTTTTTACTTTATTACACATAATTTTCAAAATGTTGCCACATTAAAATTATAGTGCCTTTTCTTGATATATCAGCTTTAGACCAAAACTCTATTAACTGACAGCTATAAAAGATGAATGATTTACTTATCTGTAATACCCCCCAACACTTCTACCTTCACCCAGTTTTTTAAATTTTTATTTTGTTTTTGGATTTTCTGATCATTATAACTTTAAACCAGTGGTTCTCAACCAAGGCCAATCTCCCTTCCCCCAGGGAGGCATTTGTTAGCAATGCCTGGAGACATGTTTTGA
>NW_007729935.1:191791-194175 GCF_000696425.1 Galeopterus variegatus | reverse complement strand
TGATTTACTTATCTGTAATACCCCCCAACACTTCTACCTTCACCCAGTTTTTTAAATTTTTATTTTGTTTTTGGATTTTCTGATCATTATAACTTTAAACCAGTGGTTCTCAACCAAGGCCAATCTCCCTTCCCCCAGGGAGGCATTTGTTAGCAATGCCTGGAGACATGTTTTGATTGTTCCAAATTGGGGAGTGCTATTGGTAACGAGTGAGCAAAGGCTGTCAATGTTGTTGAACACCCTACAATGTACAGGACAGCCTCCCACAACAGAGAACTATCCAGTCCAATTCATGGGGAGTGCTATTGGTAACGAGTGAGCAAAGGCTGTCAATGTTGTTGAACACCCTACAATGCACAGGACAGCCTCCCACAACAGAGAACTATCCAGTCCAATTCACAGTGCCAAGGTTGAGACGCCCTGCTTTAAACAACGTATTAGAATCTTTTGACCCATCAACTTTAGATACTATCCGACTTTGTATCTACAGTGAAGGAACGTGGCCCCTCTCCTTCACTCCGAATCTTTCTCTCTTTACTGTCAGTCAAGGTTTGAACATCTACTTTCTATTAAGTAACAATAACTAAGAGATTGGTCTAAAGCTTGGTTGTAAAAACCAAAACCCAATAAATAGAGTTTATGGCATCATGATGATGTAAATATTGATGTCTGTGAACCATGTGATGTGACTCAACCCACAGAGAGAGAAATGTGATCCTTTGCCACCAAGTTGGTGCCCTCAAAGGAAACAACTAAAGTGTCAAGGTCAACTGGATTCTCTGTTCTTACACTTCATTGGTAGCTCAGATCATGCCCATTTAAACCATGACATCCTTGTACAGTTTCTTGGTTTTGTAACTGCTGTCTTCAATATTTCTTCTCTGAGAAAGCATAGTCCTTCACCCATCATAAGATCATTGAGCTTCTTAATCATCCTATTTGTTAAGAAAATCTACTTTCATCTTAAAGCCATACTTCCTGAAGGCTATTCTTGTCTAATTTGGTATGTTTGCATTCTAGTTCCTCTGTGCAGCTCTCATTCTGGAACATCTTTTTCACTTTTTCCTGTGCTAGGGTCACTTGTTCCCACAGCCAACTTCCTTTGTTGGATCTTTTCTAACTGCAAGAGGTTATGGTGAGTAAGTTCCAGGCTCTGGAGCCAGGCACTCAGGTACAACTCCCAGGGCCACCCTGTAGTAGCTACATGATCCTGTGCAAGTTACCTAATCTTTCTATACCTCAGTTTCCTTTTATGTATAATGGAGATTATAATGATAAAAATAGTAACTCATAGGGAAGTTGTGAGGTGAAATTAGTTTGTGCATATAAAGTGCCTGAAACAGTTTTTAGTAAGCTCTCAATAAATGCTAGTTATTATTGTCATTTTACTGGAGCACATCCTTAAGTAATTTTTCCAGACAGAGTACATGGAAGATCAAACTATCTGAGTCTTTTCATGCATAAAATGTCTTTTTTTCCCCCTTCTTATTTGATTGGCAGATTGCTAGTTATAAAGTTCGATGTTGTTTAAAATCACTTTCCTTCAGAACTTTGAAGGCATTGTCCCACTGTTTTCTAACATCCAGTGTACTGGTGAGAAATCCGAAGCCAATCTAATTCTTGTTCTTTGTAAGTATGTTCTTCGTGTTTGTGAATTTTTGGATCTTCTTTATGTGTGGTATTCTGAAATTTCATAAGGGTGTGTCTAGGTGTAAAACAGCTTGATCACCTTGCCCAGCATTTGTTAAACACTTTCTAGCTGAACCTTGTGTTTTTCTTCAGCTATAGTAATTTTTTTAAACTCTGGTAATTTCATTTTTTTTTTCCTGAATATTTCATTTCAATTTTCCTCTTTTGTACTTTTGGAACTGCCATGTGATAAAATGCTGGACTTACTGTATTGATCCTCCATGTCACCTACATTTCTTTTCTCATTTTCCATGTGTTTATTCTGGAAGATTTCCTTTACTTTATCTTCCCGGACTTTTATTAGAGGTTTTGTTTTGGCAATAAAATTTTTAATTTTCAAGAACTCTTCCTTGTAATCTCAGTGCTCCTTTTACAGAGCAACCATTCTTACTTTATGGATGGCAGTATCTTCCAAATTTTTTCTAAGATACTTATTAGAGATTTGGATAGGAATTTTGTTTCAAAATTGCATCTCTTGCCTAATTTATCTATGCTTTCTCTGGCATCAATTATTTCATTTGTCATCTTGGTCCTCCTATTTGGGGACATTTTTTTCTTTTTACTGTATAGTGACCTTGGTTGCCATTCATATTTATACACCAAAGACAGGCTTGATTAGTGCAGGTAGCTATTTTCTCCATTATCGTGTAGGTCTGACCAACTACCTGATGGGCTAATTGGGAATTGTGAACTAT
>NW_007729935.1:181840-191278 GCF_000696425.1 Galeopterus variegatus | reverse complement strand
TGGGAATTGTGAACTATTTGTTGTCTATTATCTCACCTTCCACCCACATAGACCACTCTCCCTTCCCCTCCACTGGATTCTTTTCCCAGGCAATTAGCCCATCCAACAACTTCAACAAGTCCACACCTACTGTGTGAACCAGCCTAAGATATCTCTTTAAGAGCTTCATTATCACTGGGGCAAATCTTCAAGGATACTCCCTTAGTACCAGGTTAGCACAAGTCCCAGGTGCCCAGTAGACACCTGTTTCCTGCCCAAAGTATGTACCAGTATTTTGTGTACAGAGTGTTAAAAGCTCTGAAATTAAAGCACCGAGTTAGCTGTAAGTAGCCTGTGCAGTCTGCTGGTACCTACACCTGTAATCTATCTGGATGTGCTACAACCGAACTGACCAAGCTGAAGAGTCCATTTGATACAGTGACCCCTAGTGAAATGGACTCTTCAGCTTGGTCAGTTCGGTTGTACTATCAGATCACAAGGGGGTCACCCGCAGCCATCAAAGCAGATCTTGGGCGTCAAGACTTAAGGCACTGGCATGGAATTTAACAATACTGCATAGTTTTAGATTCATGCCTACCATTCATATATAATGAGATCTCAACAAACTGAGGGCTGGAAGTGGAGAGAACGACTCCCAGGAACCAGAAAGCTATTTCCTGCAGCCACCATGTTTCTGGGGTTAACATGAAAGATAGTTGGATATGTCTTCCACACCAGGGGGGCTAGAGAGGGGACTTAGGGTGGGTTGCTCACTATCAACTAACAGCACCTGTTAATTACATTAAAGCTGAACTATAAGAAGCAACGGAAAGGATGCTGCTCAAGAGGAATTTTGCAACAAAAGAGTAAACAATCATTTTCAATGGGTAAATCAGGAAATTTTGAACTCTGTGCAACCAAGAAATTTAAAATTGACCTGCATGCTCTGTCCAGGTCGACAAGTTCTCCAGCTAAGCTAGTAACACCAGAGATTGAGCCTGGAGTTGGAGCTGTATCTGGGCCTTGCTTAGTTCTTCATTTTGATTTACAATACCAATGCCTGTAGTCTACCCCCAATCCCTTTACTGGCTGGTTCATGGGATCCATTTGACCACTATTGACCACTATTAATACCTGCATATACTGCACAATGATTCACTTAGGGTAGATGGCATAGTATTGTACCCATTAGTCGACCACTTCTCCTCCCTTCCACCCCCCCTCCCTTCCTGGCCTCTGGTAACCATTATTCTACTTCTATGAGAACCACTTTTTTTTTAAGATTCCACATATGAGGGATATCATGTGGTATTTGTCTTTCCTTGACTGACTTACTTCACTTACTATCATGGTCTCCAGATCCATCCATGTTGCTGCAAATAATATGATATCATTTCTTTTTACAGCTGAATAGTATTCCATTGTGTATATATATCACAGTTTTATATCCGTTTATCCATTGATGGGCCTTTAGGTTGATTCCATCTCTTGGCTATTGTGAATAGTGCAGGTGTCTCTTTGAGATAGTTATTTCATTTCCTTTGGGTGTATATCCCATAGTGGGATAGCTGGGTCACAAGGTCTGTTTTTATTTCTCTGAGGAACATCCATACTGTTTTCCACAATGGTTGTACCAATTTATATTCCCACCAATAATCTAGGAGGATTCCCTTTTCCCCACATCCTTTCCAGCATTTGTTATTTTCTGTCTTGTTGATAATAGCCATTCTAACTGGGGTGAGATGATATCTCATTGCAGTTTTAATTTGCATTCACCAGATGATTAGTAATTTTGAGCATTTTTTTCATGTACCTGTTGGCCTTTTCTATGTCTTCTTTTGAGAAATGTCTGTTCAGGTCCTTTGCCCATTTTTAAACTGGGTTATTTGTTTTTCTGCTGTTGAGTTGTTTGAGTTCCTTATGTACTCTGGATATTAGCCCTTTGTCTGACGTGCAGTTTGCAAGCACTTTCTCTCATTCTGTAGGTTGTCTCTTTACTTTGTTGACAGTGTCCCTTGCTGTGCAGAGCTTTTCAGTTTCGTGTAGTCTCATTTGTGTATTTTTGCTTTAGTTGCCTGTGTCTTTGCAGCCTTGCTCAAAAAGGACTGCCCACTCCCATTTTGTGTGGTATTTCTCCTATGTTTTCTCCTAGTAGTTTCATAGTTTCAGGTCTTAAATTTAGGTCTCTAACCCATCTTGAGTTGGTTTTTGTGTATGGTGAGAGATAGGGGTCTAGTTTCAATCCTCTGCATGTGCATATCCAGCACCATTTATTGAAGAGACTGTCCTTTCCTCACTATATATTATGGGCACCTTTGTCAAAAATCAGTTGGCTGTAAGTGTGTGGATTTATTTCTGGGTTCTCTATTCTTTTCCATTGGTCTATTTGTCTGTTTTTATACCAGTACCATGCTTTTTGGTTACTATAGCTTTATAGGATATTCTGAAGTCAGGTGGTGTGATGCCTTCAACCTTGTTCTTTTTGTTCAAGGTTGCTTTTCTATATGGGGTCTTCCATGGTTTCATACAAATTTTAAGATCATTTTTTCTATTTCTGTGAAGAATATCAGTGGTATTTTGATAGGGACTGCATTGAATGTGTAGATTGTTTTGGGTAATATGCACATTTTGATGATATTAATTCCTCCAACCCAAGAACATGGGATATCTTTCCATTTATTTGTGTCCTCTTCCATCTTTTTCACCAGTGTTTTATAGTTTTCATTGTAGAGGTCTTTCATCTCCTTGGTTAAATTTACTCCTAGATATTTCATTTTGGGGGTTGCTATTGTCAATGGAATTAGTTTCTTAATATCTTCTTCAGGTATTTCATTATTAGAATATAGGAAAACTATTGGTTTTTGTGTGTTGGTTTTGCATCCTGCCACTATACTAAATTCATTTATTAATTCCAGAAATTTTTTGATGGAGTCTTTAGGGTTTTCTATGTATAGGATCATGTCATCTGCAAATAGAGGTAGTTTGACTTCCTCCTTTCAAATTTGGATGCCCTTTATTGTTTCTCCTGCCTTACTGCACTGGGTAGAACTTCCAGTACTATATTGAATAAGAGTGGGGAAAGTGGGCATCCTTGTCTTGTTCCAGATCTAAGAGGAAAAGCCTCCAATTTTTTGTCCATTCAGTATGAGATTAGCTGTGGATTTGTCATATAGGGCCTTAATTTTGTTGAGGTACATTCCTCCTATACCTAATGTATTGAGTGTTTTTATCATGAAGGGTGTTGGATTTTATCAAATGCTTTTTCTGCATCTGTTGAAATGATCATATGGGTTTTTTCCTGCATTCTGTTGATGTAATGTATCACATTTATTGATTTGTATATGTTGAGCTATTCTTGCAATCCTGGGATGAATCCCACTTGATAGTGGTGAATGATCTTTTAAATGTGTTGTTGGATTCTGTTTGCTAGTAATTTATTGAGGACCTTTGCATCTGTCTTCATTAGGGTTATTGGTCTGTAGTTTTCTTTTTTTGTTGTGTCTTCTTCCAGTTTTGGTATGAGGCTAATGTTGGCCTCATGAAATAAGTTTGGAAGTATTCCCTCCTTTTCAATTTTTTGGAAGAGTTTTGGAAGAATTGGTATTAATTCTTCTTTAAATGTTTGGTAGAATTCGTCAGTGAAGCCCTCTGGTCCTGGGATTTTCTTTGTCGGGAGACTTTCTTTTACTGCTTCAATCTCATTGTTTGTTATTAGTCTATTTAGGTTTTCTGCTTCTTAATGATTAAACTTTGGTAAGTTGTATTGTCCAGGAACTTATCCATTTCTTCTATGTTTTCCAGTTTGTTCACATATAGTTGTTCATGATAGTCTGTTATGACCCTTTCTATTTCTGTGGTATCACTCACAATGTCTCCTTTTTCATTTCTGGTTCTATTTATTTGTGTCTTCTCTCTCTCTCTCTCTCTCTCTCTCTCTCTCTCTCTCTCTTTGGTTAGGCTACCTAAAGATTTATTAATTTTGTCTTTTTGAAAAACCAACACTTTCAAAAAACAAAAAAACAAACAAACAAAAAGGGCCGGCCCGGTGGCGCACTGCTACAGTGCACCGCTTGGGAAGCGCAGTGGCCCTCCCGCCGAGGGTTCGGATCCCACATACGGACCGGTTCCCGCTCACTGGCTGAGCGAGGGGTGGGCGCAGCGCCGAGGGTTGCAATCCCGTTGCCGGTCCCGGTCCGGTATGGGTGCGACACTGAGGGTTGCAGTCCGTTGCCAGACACGAAAAAAAGGACAAAAAAAAAAAAAAGAAAAAAGAAAAACCAACACTTTGTTTCATCAATCTTTTGTATTGTTTTTTAAATCTCTAATTCATTTATTTCTGCTCTGATCTTTGTTATTTCTCTCCTTCTACTGATTTGAGGTTGAGGTTTGGTTTATTCTGTTTTCCAGTTCCTTGAAGTGTAATGTTAGGTTGTTTTTTGAAGTCTTTCTTTTTTTATGATGTGGGCATTTATTGCTATAAACTTCCCTCTTAGAACTGCTTTTGCTGTATCCCACATAGGTTCTAGTATGCTGTGCTTTCTTTTTTGTTTCTCTCCAGGAATTTTTAAATTTCCTTTTTGATTTCTTCTTTGACCCATTCATTATTTAGGAACATGTTGTTTAATTTCCATGTATTTGTGTGGTTTCTAGTGTCCCTTGCTGATTTCTAGTTTTATTCCATGTTGTCAGACAAGATAGCTGATATGATTTCACTTTTTAAAAAATTTGTTGAGACTTGTTTTGTGATCTAAATCTATTCTAGAGAATTTTTCAGTGCTGAGAAGAATGTGTATTCTGCAGCTGTTGGATGAAATGTTCTATACATGTCCAATCAGCATAGAGTAGAAATTAATTCTGATGTTTCCCAGTTAATTTTCTGTCTGAATGATCTGTCCTTTGCTGAAAGGGGAATATCAAAGTCCCTAGCTATTATTGTTTTCAAGTCTATTTCTCCCATTAGATCTAATAGTAATTGCTTTATAGAACCAGGGGCTCCTGAGTTGCATGAGTGTATCTTTAGAATTGTTATATCCTTTTGTCGAATTGATCTCTTTCTCACTATGTAATGACTTTCCTTATCTATTTTTACTTCAACTGGCTTGAAGTCTGTCTTATTTCATGTAAGTATGGCTACTCCTGCTCCTTTTTGGTTTCTGTTTGCATGAAATATCTTTTCCATCCCTTCACTTTCAGCCTTTCACTTTTCAGTATTTATAGGTGACATGAGTTTCTTGTAGGCAGTATATTGTTGGTTCTTATTTTATAATCCATTGAGCCACTCTGTGTCTTTTAATTGGGGCATTTAATCCATTTACATTAAGAGTTATTACTGATATATAGGGACTTGTTACTACCATTTTGTTCCTTTTTTTCTGGTTGTTTCATTGATCATTTTTTCCAATCTTACTCCTCTGATTTGCTCCTCTGATTTGATAATTTCATATGTTCTATCTTTAAGCTCACTGATTCTTTCCTCTGTTTGATTAAGACTGCTGTTGCAGCTTTCTATCAAGTTTTTCAGTTCAGATAATGTATTTTTTATTTCTAAAGTTTCTGTTTTTTTTAATTGATTCCCATTCCTTTATTAAGTTTTTCATTCTGTTCCTGGATCTTTTTCCAGATACTACTTAATTTTCTATCTCTATTTTCTTGTGACTCCTTGAACATCCTTAAGAGGGTTATTCTGAATTCTCTGTCGGACATTTCATAAATATTCTGTTCCTCTGGGTCCATTGCTGGTGCTTATTTGTTCATGTCAAATGACTGTTTTTTCTCAACCTTTGTGTCTTTACATTGATGCTTGGGCATTTGAGGAGACTGCTACCTCTTCTAGGTTTTATAGGTGTTCCTTAGTTGTATTAGACTTCTACTGGTTAATATCAGAGCTTTGTCTCTAGTCTGTGGTTTTGGTTAATTCCAAATTGGGGGAACCTTCTGTGGGGACCAACACTTGAGCTCTGTGGTTGTGCTAAATTACTCTTTGCTGCTGATTCTCTGGGGAAGGCTTTTTGTGGGGACTGGATTTTAATTCTTGGCTTTTTAATCATTTCTGGGTCTGGTTAGGTCAGATACACTGGGGCTTTGTGGAAATTCTGGCCCGGGACTGAGTCTTTCCAGCAAACTGTGCCCCCTACAGTTCTATCTCCCTGACCAGTCTCCACTGAGTGGGCCTGTGCTTATTGGAAGGCAGATCAGCTGCCCATGCTGTACCCCAGTGTTCTCCCAGTAGGCCAGCCTACCCTACACTCCAAATGCTTCCTGTGGGGTGGGCTGTGCATGGATCCTTCACAATGACTCACTGGCCTATGGGTGGTTTCTTTAGTCAGCTGCAGCCCTTGGCTCCTATGTGTGTCCACGGGAACCTTGTCAGCCCCTACACTCCAAATGCTTCCTGTGGGGTGGGCTGTGCATGGATCCTTCACAATGACTCACTGGCCTATGGTGGTTTCTTTAGTCAGCTGCAGCCCTTGGCTCCTATGTGTGTCCACGGGAACCTTGTCAGTGGTGTCACTGGCCTGGGGACTGTCATGGTGCACTCTGAAGCCCTCTTCTCCCCTACAGACTCCAGGAAACTTCATGCAAAGGGTTCAGCTGTGGCTTTCACCAGCTCCTGATCTGTGTGTGCCACAGCTTCTGTCTCCACTCACAGGACTAGCCCTGCAGCAGCCAGGGCTTGAAACAGCCAGAGAGGTTTCTTCTTCCTCTCACGGCGACTTTTCCTGCCTTCATGAACTCTGTGGGCCTCTCCTCCTCTTCTCTCAAGCTTTAGTGGTCCCGAGTTGGCAGTCTCTGCTTTTTAATAGTTGTAAGTTGGTCAATTGTGGGGGAGAGTGATGCTGGGGACCATCTATTCCACCATCTTGATGATATCACCTCCCCAGTCATTTTTTTAAAGATAAGTTCAATGTAATTATTCTGGGTCAAATAATTTGGCTCTCAGTTTCTCCTAGCAATTTGAAATTGAAGAGTCCTTCTGTTGCCCCAATGAGCTCCTGTATTCATTTCCTAGGGCTGCTGTAACACAGGATCACAAACTGGGTGGCTTAAAACAACAAAAACGTTCTCTTACAGTTCTAGAGGTCAGAGATCCAAAATTAAGGTATTGGCAGGGTTGGTTTCTTCTTGGGGACTCAGAGAAAGAATCTGTTCCATGCGTCTCTCCTACCTTCTGGTGGTTGCTGGCAACCCTTGGAGTTCTCGGCTTGCAACTGCACAACTCTCAGTCTCTGGCCCTGTTGTCATACAGCCATCTTCCATCTGTGAGTCTGTGGCAGTCCTCTCCATGTGTGTATCTCTGTGTGTATTCTCTTCTTCTTACAATTTACATCTTAATTACATCTGCAAAGACTCTATTTCCCAATAAGGTCCTATTCACAGGTACCAGGGGTTGGGACTTGAACACTAACTGCCTCTCAGGTCCTACAAACACTGGTCTAAGTTCCGTCATAGGAAGTGGGGATCCAGGACTGTCAGACAAAAAATCCTAGCTCCTGATTCCAGGTTCTCAGCCCGTGACTACATATACTGTTTCTAACAATGACATTGAGGGGTTCTAAAGGTTGGTTATGTTGAAATATGCCAAAGACAACCTCTAACCCTAGGACCCAGGGAGCCCCAGGAAACGAAGCTCTCAGTGCTGGTCCCCACTACCAGGCCATCTTCTCAGCTCCCCGCTGCCTCCGCCCTCAGCCCCAGCATGTGCAGCCTGCTGCTCGCCTACAAAGTCATCCGTGGTGTGTTGTGTGTTCTGCACAGCTAATAAAGGGAAGGATGTGGCTTTGCATGGTAATTTGAAATGATCAAGAAAATATATATTTACCAAAATATGGGCCGAAATGAGGATATCCGGATGCTGAGTGTCAATGTATAGCGTGTCAGTATTTAACAACCAGGGCAAGGGCCGTCAGTTTCACAGGACTAATTTGCATAATGTTTCCAACTGCACAGACAATGCAGAAAACGTGGCACACAGATTGGATTATAGGGAAACATACGAATGGGGGGAACTCAACCTCAGGAGAAAGAAGGACAAAAGGCTAAAAGGGAAAAATCACTGTGCTAGTGTACCTCTTAAGTCCCACAGATCTGTGGGGATTTGTAACTCATGAAAACCCTGAAGTGAAACACAAATCAAAGAGTGACCAAGAGCTGTAATCCACATTCCTAAATAAGTTGGCTTTTCCGGTAATGAAAAAAATCAGACTGTAGATATACAACCCTCTTCTCTGTCATTGCAGCTTCTTTCTTTGCTTTCTTAAAATATTACAAAGCAAACAAATACTGCATTCTAATCCATTATAAACCAGTTCCATATCTAATCAACTGGAAGCCAAAGCCATATGAGCAGTGCAAACATAAAAAATGTAATTCTAAGATAAGCAAAACAGGAAATTGGAGGTTGATGATGATGAAACTGATATCCACATGGTAATCTGAGCCATAAAGTCACTAAACCCTTCCTGCACCATAAACAAAGTTTCTCGGGATGTGTTTCGTTTTCCTTCCCTGGCGATTTGGCAGAAGGTCGCACCAGTTAGTACAAATCATCATATTTCTCTTTCTTACCCCCACATCGGCAAACTGTGCCCAGGCACCAGGCACCAGGCGCCGACATCTGCTCCTGCTGAGCTCTGTGTGGTCCACAGTCCAGACCAAGCTGCCGAGGGAAAGGCAGATGGATCCACCTTGCTTTCCCAGTGTGTGCATCTGTCCTTCCAGGGCAGGTTCTCCCCCAGCGCTATCCACATTTACAGCCAGGTCGTTCTTTGTTGTGGGGGCTGCTCTGCACATGCAGGATGCTCAGCCACACCCCTGGCTTCTACCCACCGGACGCCAGCAGCACCCCTCCCAGATGTGCTGCTCACAAGTGTCTCTGGGCGCTGCCCAGTGTGACTGGGGTGGGGAGGCAGAATCATCCCCAGTTGAGAACCACTGATTTAGAAGGGACTGTTGCTGGAAAGAGCTCCAATCACACATTTCAGACAGTGTTATTTCATTAGCCTTCACCGAGGGAATTAGTTATGACACTTTGCATTGAATGTCACCTTCTGCGCAAGACTTCCCCTGAACACCCTTTACACTCACTATTTCTGTTACTTATTTACCATGTTTACTGCTTAATATTCTGTTACCCCTGTTAGAAACTACATATAGTTTAGGGCACATAGTGGCTGTTCAAAAAACATTTGTTCAATAAATGAATGTGTAGAAACCAAATGTCCCATGCTGTAAATGATGCAAGTGGGTCACCCATGTGTCCAGGGTGTGGTGGTGCAGAGGTCCCAGAGCTCGCTGCCTCAGAGATGCCGTGGCCATGACAATGGGCTCCAGGTGCTTGTCCCCTGCTCTGCTTCTCACCCAGATGCCTCAGTGCCTGGAGGAGAGGAGGTGCTGTCTCCTTCCTGTCTCTCCTCAAAGGCAGGGTGTTTCCCGTAGCCCTCAGCAGATCCCTCCCCCCCC
>NW_007729935.1:178952-181309 GCF_000696425.1 Galeopterus variegatus | reverse complement strand
CCCCCCCCAATATCTCCTTGGCCAAAACTGAGTCCCAAGCTCATCTCTACATCAATCATTTGCTAGGGAAGTGGAGTGATCTGAATCAGCATAAATAAATCAGATTTACTCCTCAGCTGAAGATTGCATACTTTCCCCAAAGAGTAGAGTACTGAACCAAAGCACAGATCTGTCAACAGGGAGGAGGGAGGGAGTCACCACCCCAAGGGACCAAGTCCCAGAGCACAGCAAGGCCAGCATGGTCAGGCTCATCTCCAGGAACAAGGGGACACAACTGATCAGTGACTGCTCAGGCCACATGGCCAGCAGAGTTTTGTCCTGAGCACCCCCGTCCCTCTCTGTGTCCTGCTCCCTCTGGATGCCCTTTTGTCTTAGGTGCTCATCCTATGTCCTCTTCACAGGGCTGGGTGCCAGTGGTCACCAGCCCTGACCCTCAATTAGCAATGGCTCATCGTGTTACCTTTCCTTGGGGACATTAGGACTTTCCTGGAGGTCTGAACATCTTAAAGTTCTTCCAGGTCCAAAGGCCAAATGGCCAAATGTTGGGTTAGTGGGTACGGTAAATAAGGACAAAAGAATTTCTCTAGGCATCCATCAAAGCACCCCTTGAAGGCACCGCCTCCTCCACCCTTCACTGAGTCAATACAGACTCCCCACTCTCTGGGGCCAGGTTCTCTGATGGCCCCTCTGGGCCCCATCACTGCCTTGTCCTCACAGTGTGCCCAGTGCCCAGTCCCTAGGAGGCAATCAGTATCTTTGTTGAATGAATGGACCAATGTCCTTTTCAGGGGTCAAGGCATCTCTAGTGCAGAACATCAGAAGACATGGGATGATAATTTTTCCTACTGGTACCAGGATGCATGGTAGTTTGCTAGAACCCTTTGGCCCTCTGGCTGGAAGGAGACAGGGTCTGAAATCTGGGAATAATCTAGAGTCCTATGGCCAAGGCCTTTTTCATCCCTTGCAGATTGGCAGAGTTACCCACCAGGAGCACAAGGAAGCTGACAGCTTGAGTCCTGGTCCCAGGGCCGATGCCTTCTCCTACCCCTGGGCACTCCAGACCACCTGGAGAAGATGCTCCTGCTGAAGATGTGGACAATGACAGAGCCTTGGCCAAGGACAAGTGAGGGCCCATCCACCCAGAGCAACATGCCCACATTGCCCAACAGGAAAAGCATGCTCAATTCCCTGGCATGTGCTGGGCCACGTGGTATAGGGGAAAGGGCTTCCAATTTGTACCCAAGCCACAGTTACTGCTTTCTCACTACCTGGGTGACCTTGGGATGTGAGCCTCATGGAGCCTCAGTATACTCATCTATAAAGTAGGGATAATGACACCAACTTCACGGGGTTGTTTGGCATGAACTGAGATTATAGTGCCTGGCATGTGACAGGCACTCCATGCACACTCTTTCCCTGCCCTGCCCCCACTGGCTTCTTTCCTGATAAAAGCATCGGACTTGCATCTCAGCGGGCTTCTTCCTGTTTTGTCCTGAGGCTGTCCATGGTAACAGACCCAACCTGCCAGCTCAACCCCTCAGCTGCCTGGCCTGTGGGCTCAGGCTGTTCAACCTCTGGCCAGCACCATAAGCCCATGCACAGCTGGACCTGGGGCAAAGCTCCTTCTGCCACCCAGGGACATCCAAAGATGCCTACTTTGCCTGAACCAGGTACTTGCTGCCCTCCTACAAGCACCTGGATCTAAGGGAAAGTCTGTTCTCCAATCTGGCAAACTCTATAATTCACGCATGTGTGTGATTTCTAAGACCCATGTGGCTCCATCATTCTAGTGTGGCTTCTCTGTTAGTTGTGGCCTTAGACTACTGAAGTCCATTTCTCTCTTACAAAGAGTTCCAAGTGGGTAGGGCTGCTTGGCTCCACACAGTCACTCAGAAACCCAGGCTCCTTCCCCTGTGTTGCTCCCCATCCTCTGCGGCTTTCTCATTGTCTACACGACTGAAACTGAGTCACCACCAAGTCTGGATTCCATCCAGCAGGAAAGGTGAAGAATACAGAGATGAGACCTGCCCAGGAACATCAGTCACAGACCCAGAAATAGCACTTACATTCTGACTCACACTCCATTAGCAGGGATTTAATCCCATGGCCACCCTTCACTGCAAGAAAGGCTGGGAGGGGAAGGAGGAGGGAAGATGCAATTTTGGTGGAAAACCAGCTATCTTCACCACCTTTCTCTGACCAACATTTCCTGAGTGCTGTGCCAGACTGCAAGCACCTCTGCCCTGGGGAACTCCGTACCCCAGCATGGAAGACAAATGACAGGAGTCCCACACACTGAGCTAGAACTGAGGAGGACGCAGACGAGCAAGCTGTTGGCTATGGGCACTTGGAGCCAG
>NW_007729935.1:167387-178376 GCF_000696425.1 Galeopterus variegatus | reverse complement strand
AGAAATAGCACTTACATTCTGACTCACACTCCATTAGCAGGGATTTAATCCCATGGCCACCCTTCACTGCAAGAAAGGCTGGGAGGGGAAGGAGGAGGGAAGATGCAATTTTGGTGGAAAACCAGCTATCTTCACCACCTTTCTCTGACCAACATTTCCTGAGTGCTGTGCCAGACTGCAAGCACCTCTGCCCTGGGGAACTCCGTACCCCAGCATGGAAGACAAATGACAGGAGTCCCACACACTGAGCTAGAACTGAGGAGGACGCAGACGAGCAAGCTGTTGGCTATGGGCACTTGGAGCCAGTATCCCAACCAGGAGCAGACAGGAGGGGGCATCCAAGCTCGTGTTTATCTAACAGACAAGAAGAGGAAGGACCTGGTGATGGTTTTGCATGGTCTTTAATCCTTTGGAAAATAAGTGAAGCAGTCCCAGGCCATTCATAACCATTAAAGATTTTGGACAATCTCTACAAGAGTTAGGGGTGCCATGTGTCCCAGATCACCACCCCTCTTCAGAGTGGCCCCTTAGTTTGCTGACCTACATTTCTGTTTTCAGAAGAGACTTCCTGATCAGCAGAAGGCAAATTTCACTGATTCAAAGCCAAAGACATTTTCAAAGAAGAATGCCAGAAAAAATAGAAGTTGACTTGAATGTCAATTGACTAAATAACGGTTTGGTGCCATTATTATGGTTTAATTATTTCTTATTTATTAACAAATTATTTATTCATCATCTTGTGTTTATCATTATTTCTCAGCTAGAGAAATCCTAGAAAAGGGTGCTGGTCACACAACCACACAGCCACCATGTCCTGAGCGGGCCTGTCCTTCCTCCCAGGTCCCTGGAGGCATAGCTACTCCTCCGGGACACAGCATCCAGAACTGTCCCTCTTGTCCTGAGCTGAGAAGTGGCTACACAGTCCTGTCCCTCATCTCTCGTGTGGCCTCGCCCTTCCCCGTCACTCACCCAGCCAGCAACCTCCCTGGACTGCTTCCCCATCTCCCAAGACAGCAGGTCAATGCCCGCTGCTGGTTTTCTTTTTGAGGCTCACCCTTAGAACTTGTCTCTTCCACTCAAAAAGATTGTTTTTGAAAGGACATTTTAAGTTTAAGAGAAACGTAAGGTGGCGTGATGGTTAATTTCATGTGTCAACTTGGCTAGGCCCTGGTGCCCCGTTGTGTGATCAGACAGCTGTCTAGAGGTTGCTGGGAGAGTACTTTTTAGGTGAGATTAACATGTAAATCAGTGGGTATTGAGTGAAGCAGACGACCTTCCATGATGTAGGTGGGCCTTGTCCAACCAGTTGAAGGTCTTAGGAGCCTGAGGGGAGACTGAGGTCTCCTAAAGAAGAAGAAATTCTGCCTCCAGAGCTTTCAGACTCAAGCTGCAACATCACCTCTCCCCTGGGTCTCCAGCCTGTTGGTCTGGACTGCAGAGTTTGGATTTTCCAGCCTCCACAATCTTGCAATCCAATTCCTTACACACACTCTCTCTTAAGGTCTTTCTCTCTCTCCAGTTCATTTGTTTTTAAAAAGTGTCTTTATTTTCTCCCTATGACCCTGAGTTGGCCCAGTGAATAAAAATGGTTCTCCTCTTGAGCAGCACACCAGAAATTTTTTTCCTAAAAACTCAGTCTAGATCCGAATTCCTGGTCAGCCCCACAGGTACACTCATGTTCCAATTTAGTAAGGATAACAAATAATACCATACGCAACTTCGATTGTTCAATTTAATTCAGTGTCTTATGATATTTCTATCTGGGTGTCCCCCAAAGAAATGTTTTTAAAGTTTAAAACTTTAAAAACTTAAATAAACAGCCAATTCACTGAAAAATTCCTCTGCAGCCACGATACCACAGCAGTGTGTTAACTCTGCCCTGCCCAAAACACACCTTAGCACTGCAGAGAGTGTTCCTCTTCCCTTGACACCATGTCCTGAGAATCAGGGAATTGTTTGGAGATGCTCCCAGCTGACCACTCGGCCTCTGTCCTCAGGTTTCCAGAAAGCTCCAGAGGCTGTCTGGCTCTTGGCTCTGACCTGGGACAGAATCGAGAAGAAATTGGGCGAGGGCTTCTTCCTCGCATGGGCTCTGGGAATAGGCCTTTTCCAGCTCCCATGGAGCCACCCATGGGATTTCCATCAGAGACACCATCTGTTACTCTGTGGAACCAGTTGCGTATTTTTTCTCTATTTCCCATGCTTTGACATTGCAAAGAATGGGCCATGTGACAGGGACACCTCTGCTTTGGGGTCTTACAGGGGAGGGCCCCTGCAGAGGCCAGCGTGGGCTCTGTTTGCCACCAGCTGGGCTGCCGAGCCTGGCCAGGCTGAATTCCATACTGAAGAGTGTCCCTCACTGCTTCCAAGAGGGCAGCACTTCCCAGGCTGGCAGGTGCTGTTGCCAGTCAGGTTGAGAACGTGCACATCTCACCATCCCCATGTGTGCACAGACATGAAATGCTTATATGGCAAATACTGGCCCTGACAGAACTAGAAAAATATGAATACAGGCAAGAAGAAAGAAGCATTCATTCTTGCTGTGAGAATAAGCACCTACTAAGTGCCAGGACCTAACATGGCCCCTGCATCCTGGTGGGAGGCAGGCAGGAATCCTATCTATTTTGTATTTTCTTAATAATCACTGAGTCCTGGTCATAGAGCAGAAATGCCATAAAGATTTTAAATTGCGTGTGTGAGAACAAGAGAGAGACAAGAGAGATGGAGAGAGAGAGTTAGCTCCCGACATGGCCAGAAGAAACCATCAAAAAACAGACATCGAGTCACCATCTCAAACACTTTATTAAGGAGAAGAAATGACTAGTTTTCTTCTTGAGAGTTGGTATAGTATTATTTTTCAATGATTCAAACCCACAAACCAACACCCACCCCCATGTGTAAAACCCCATTTCACTCACGAATCATCTGTTTTCATCTCAAATGCACATCTACGCTTCTTGGTGGGTGGAAAAAAACCAACAAACCACTAAACAGACTTTGGTGACCATTTCATTAAACCCGAGAAGCTGGGGGAGGCTCGGCTTTCAGCCTTTATCAGCACTGGAAGTGACTGCACACTTGGGTGTTATATGATAGCATTTACAGGGCACAGGAAACACTTCCTACGGCCACAGCCACAGACCTCAGCACTGAAAGTAACGGGGGCAGGGGGTCGTGAAGGGAATGTTGAGCAAGATGTTAAAAGTTGGATAAACTCCTTCTTTGTCAAAGTGAGATAGAATTAACAGCCTAAGAGTAGTTCAAAGTGAGGGCCCTCCTTCCCGATGAGAGAGCCTCTGTGGAAGTCATTCCACACCAGTGACAGAGGTCCCCACACAGTTTATTTTAGGAGCACACCCCAGGAACAGTCACCGAGTTACCTTTCGCCTAACCCGCCAATCCCTCGCCCCCATTTTATTTCTCTACTTACTGTTTGCTTAACCCTGCGGGGTCAAGACTCCATTTATAGCAACGACGACCCACAGGCTCAAAATGCCCACATCATGAGCCTCACTGACGGCACAGTTTCACTCCTGTTCCTCACATGTTCTTTATGTACCACTGCAGACATTTCCTAGAAATCCTACTCTGCCCTGCTGCAGTCCCAGGGTGTAGGTGCTATTGAACCATTTCCCTACCAGGAACCCCCTTTCGCTATGTGCACAATCATGTGTTCCTCACATGTTCTTTATGTACTACTGCAGACATTTCCTAGAAATCCTACTCTGCCCTGCTGCAGTCCCAGGGTGTAGGTGCTATACAGTTTCACTCCTGTTCCTCACATGTTCTTTATGTACCACTGCAGACATTTCCTAGAAATCCTACTCTGCCCTGCTGCAGTCCCAGGGTGTAGGTGCTATTGAACCATTTCCCTACCAGGAACCCCCTTTCGCTATGTGCACAAAACCAGGAGCCAGACATAATGGCAACCAGACTTCCTGGTCACAGAAGACCAAGGCGACAGTCAAAGTAACTTAAAATAACCCCCCACACACTCTGTACCCATACAATGGAATATTATTCTGCCATGAAAAGGAATAAAGTTCTGGTACCTGCCACAGGGTGGATGAACCTTGAAGATACGCTAAGTGAAAAGATGCCAGACACAAAAGACCACATATTGTATGATTGTATTTTTATGAAATACGCAGAACAGGCAAATCCATAGAGATGGGAAGCAGACTGGTGGTTGCCAGGAGCTGGGAGGAGAGGAGAATGGGGAGTGACTGCTTAACAGGTGTGGGGTTTCCTTTCGGGGTGATGAAAGTGTTTTAGAACTAGATAGGGGGGTACTTGCACAACAGTGTGAATGTACTGAATGCCGCTGAATAGTTCACTTTAAAATAGTTGGTTTGGGGCCGGCACGGTGGTGCATTCGGTAGAGTGGGGCGCTTGGGAGTGTGGCGGCACTCCCGCCCAGGGTTCAGATCCCATATACAGACCGGTCCGCTCACTGGTTGAGCGCGGTGTGGGCGCGACACTGAGGGTTGTGATCCCGTTACCAGTCACGAAAAAAGACAAAAAGGAAAAAAAAATAATAAAATAAAATAAAATAGTTGGTTTTATGTTATATGAATGTCATAGCACACACACTCATTACTTGCAACCTGAACAGAGGCCATTATTTTAACCTTTTGATTTCACCTCTTGCAAGTTGTATTTATGTTTTTAAAATAAAACTTCCTTCTGATAACACATAGACACATTTCTGGATTTTGATCATTTTCCTTTTAAGCCGGAGGTGGGTGTTTAACATCTGGTGTAGGGGCCCAATTTCCAGTTCTTTATCTGCAGTAGAGTCATGCAGTAAAAAGCCTTGGTAAGAATAATTTGCCAGAGAGGGGAATGTGCATTATTCCGGAACGTTTGGATCTCTCCTCTCAAGGAAAACCACCACCAACTCAGAAATAGGGGTGTTGAAGGAAGAGCACGTGATTTCCAGGTGCTCCCACCCAGCCACGTCCCAGATGCATGGCTGATTTCCCTTTAGGGGAATGTGACGGTAACAACAGCTTCTTGGGAAGCCACATGGGCCCACTGACTTCCACATCTATGATAGGGGTTGAGTGACATGGAGCTTCTTGCTTCAGTGCTTGAAGAGTGATATGGTATGTCAGATGTCACGGGCCATTAAATAAAGCTGCACAGAGGTGGAAATTGGTACCACATTTATTTGGAAGTGCCAGCAGCCACTTAATTGTAAGTTGTAGAAACAAGCTGCTTGCATTGGCTGAGGGTTATTTTTATCAGTTGGTTCTGCGTCAGATTATTTGTTCCTGCTATTTCCAGAGTGAGCCTCACCTCCCACAGGCTGTCCTCAGAGGCTGGCATCATTTCCCAGTTGGACTTGGGGGGCTGATGGCATTTGGTAAGGCGCTAACACACAGCTCCTCCCTGGGGCCCACCTGGTCTCACTGCTGCCCCAAGGTCCCTGCAGTAACCCACCCAAAAGCAGCCCAGGACTCACGCCCCATGCCAGGTGAAGGGCCACCATAATGTCCACCCTAGATTATTCTGAAACAGATTTATCCAGTTTGGGATTAATCCAGGGTTCTGGCTTCCTACCCTTTCCCTCCATCTACTCCCTTTTGGTGTAATAGCACCTCTGCTGGACGGTGGGTGCAGGCAAGCTAAAGAGAGGCAGAGAGAAACCAAGAGAAGCCCATTTCCCATTTTTCTGTGCCTCCCATACCCAGGATCAGGAGAAAATTGGGAGGGCAAGGGAGGCTACATACTTTGCAGGGCCCAGTGCAAAATGAAAATATGGGGACCCTTACTCAAAAAGTATTAAGAATTTCAAGATGGCAATAAAAAAAGTTTAAACCAAGTGCAGGGCCCTTCTAAGTGTGGGGCCCTGTGCAAAAAGTTCAGGTCTCAGGCCCACGAAGGTGGCAAGGGAGTGAGGGGAGGTGTGGGTGGCATCAAGGTTGAAATATCCAAGAAACTGTAGTTATCCAAGCACCACCTTGAGTTAAGGGGTCTAGGAATAGGACCTAACATTGGATAAATTCATCGATCTGTGTTTTATGCCAGGGCTTCCACCCATCAGATGATGAGAGAGGGCAGGTTTGCAGAGGAGCTGCTGAGTGTAGACTGGGACGGGCTGAGCCTAGGCCCCTGTAAGGCATCCCTGTGGAGAAGTTAGTGTGGCAAGAGCAGTCAGCCATGAACTGGCATCGTCCAGCAGCCCCAGCACCCATCCTCTTGGCACAGCAAGTTCCACAGAAAGAGATTGTGTTCCCCATTCTCTGCAGATCCAAACTCCCGAGGGACACTAATGGGCCCAGCTTTAGTTGTGTGCGTCCTCTTGGCACAGCAAGTTCCACAGAAAGAGATTGTGTCCCCCATTCTCTGCAGATCCAAACTCCCGAGGGACACTAATGGGCCCAGCTTTAGTTGTGTGCCCATCCCTGAGCCAAATGCTGCAGCCAGGGGACCAGGAACTCAGATCAGCCAGGTCTGGGTCATGTTTTCCATCCATGAGGCTAGGAGACGGGGAGACACCTTGATTGACAGCTCCACCAGAAACCCCAGGGAACAGGGGATGGTTCCCCAAGGCACAGCTGGTGCTACTGCCAGAAGGGCAGCATGAAAAAGAAAGCAAACAAAGCCAGCTAAGATTCAAGCTAAGTTATATCAAAAAAGGAAACTTCATTGCATGGAAAATTTGGAATTACTAGAGTAGAACTAGCTTTAGAGATTCTGGGGACCCTACAACGTTACTACCTGTCTATCTATCTGTCTATCTCCTATCTACTATCGATCTGACTAACTGCCCATCCGTCCATCCATACACCATCTATCCACCATTCATCCATCTCTGATGGCCCAGCTTCTCTGTGTGTGTTAAGACACAAAGGCTCTGAAGCTAAACTATTGGGATTTAAATCCAGATTCCATAACTCACAGCTGTGTGGCCTTGGGGAAATTTACTGAAACTCTCTGTGTCTCAGTTTCTCCATCTGCAAGATGGGGGTGTTAATTTATAAGAGTGATGTGAGGGTTAATTGAGTTATTCTCTTAAAGTTCTCAGAACAGTGCCTGTGGCACCCAGTAACTGCTCCATGAGTGTCTGCTCTCATATCATGACTGCAGGTGGCTCTCTGCATGTCATTAGGGGCTGGGGTGGATGAAGAACAGACAGCTCCAGACCTAAGCTATTCCATCTCAGCAAACCTAAAGGATGGAGAGAGCTTCACTCTTCCCAGCATCCACACATTAAACCCCAGGAAAGAACCTTGGTGCATCACATGCCTGTCACTGTGCCTGGGAGGAGGGCGTGTGATTGGCAGTCTCGCCAATACCAGGCTAAGGGGGCAGCTGTTACCAGGAGAAGGGAAGAAAGAATGGTGGGTAGGCTAAAGCCACAGATGTCCTTGACACTGGTAAGCCTTTTGAGGGCATTTCAGCACTGCTTACAAAGTTTGTCTTGAAAGATGATACATATCATATCTATATCATCTTTTTGGTCAGAAAGAAAATTCATAAATAACTCCAGGACAGACCATGATGGGCCATTATTTTAGACCCACCCTCCAGCCATCACTTCCAGGTTCCAGAGTTTCTGTGTCCTGCCCAGTGGGCGTCCAACCAGCCCTGGCCCAGCATCTGGCCCTGGTGGGCCCTCCTGCTTGCTGACCCTGCCGCTGACCATGCTCGGGACATTTCCTCTCATGTGCTGTGGTTGTTGTCATGAGCTCATCTTCCTTGGGGACTGTTTCTCCCGAGGGATTCTTTGTGGCCCAGGCTGTGGATGGCCCTGCCGAGCAGTCCTGCCTTGGCTTCTGGGAAGTGCCTCACGGATATACTAGCCAGACACCAATTTGATGTAAATTCTCATATTAGAATCACTCACCATGCAACTGAGGTAAATCTATATTGTAAACAGCATCCGGCTTGGGCTTAAAATTTCTCACAGGATAACTTCCCCCCACCAAAGCCTTGGACAGAGAAAAACTTCCTTGTCTCTGAGTCTCCCTTTCACAGAGGGTGTTGCCTTTGGAGAGAGGGGGTCTTAACTCTATGCAGGGGTCTGAATTCCAGGTCCCCTGTCCTTACATGGGTGTTAAAACAAGAGCTAATCTGCTTCTGGTGAGACTCCACCCTCGCTGCTCCAGCTTTGGGGACACTTGCTGCCTTCCCTCGTGTTTCCAGTGCCCTCTGCATTTCTGACACAGGGATTTTCCCTTTCTCTCAGCTGTGACTTTTTCACTGCTTTAGTTATCCAGCTTTTGTAGACATTAGTAGCCAGAGCTGTTCTGTATCAGCTTGGTCTGCCATGTTGCCAAAACCAGAAGTCCACTGCAGACACTCAGTAAAATACTGTCAAAATTCAAAATAATGGAGAAATGCACCAATGATCTGTCATCTAGGAGAAAATGACATTTCTCATTTACATGGTCAGGTTGCCTCCAGCCCTACCATCCTCCAGCTATTTGAAAGACAATAGAGTGAACATGACAGGTGCCACCCATATTTTCCATGTGATCTATGAGTTTGTCCTCATCAACTAAAAGAAAAGAATAGCCCAGTGTCACTGTCATTAGCAACAATAGCTTGCCATCCTAGACGGTATGTACACACGATGCGTTAGACCCTGCAGTGAGCACTCTATATGCATGATCTCATTTGATTTTCATGATAAGTCTGTAGGGTGGCAACAGTGCTATTATTCACACTTTACAAATACTGAACCTGTGCGATCCAGAGGTGAATACCGTGACTATGCATCCTGGGCTAGTAAATAGGTGTGCTGGGGCTAAACTCGGGTCATTCAGACTTCAAAGTCTGCTTATTTCCAGTAAATAAATAAACTAATTAAATTAAATAAGGAAAGCAAGATGGCAAAGTGGATAGAAAACACTGGACATCTTCGGACTTAAATTTCTTTGTCATTCGCAGAATCCATGTTGTGAGAACACAGCAATCTGGTTCGTTTCCTTCAGTCCCACCCCATCCCACCCCGTGCACCTCCTCCTCTTGGCACAGAACTGCAGTGAGGCTTTGGGATGCTTTCCTTGGCTCACGTGCAGCCCACCCCCTCCTCCACCATCAACTTCTTTTCCCTGCCCTAGATACAAATGCGGAAGTTCACAATCTCTGATACTCTGACCCATAAGTCAAATGGCCTGTCACTAGAAACTTCCCAGGATAATGAATATTGATAATGTCCTATCACCTTCCCCAGTCTCCCACCCCCTTCCCCCAAGCCCAGCTCTAGCCCAAGAGCAAACCATGGGTTCTATGTCTGCACCAGCAAGTGAGCTGGGTCTTGTGATATGCCCTCACCCTGAGTTCACACACAAATGGGTCTCTTCCGCTTGGCACAAACAGATTTATTTGCTTTCCAGAGATCATAGCACAAGAATAGCCCAATGTCTGAATCAGTTTCCACTACCCCTCTCTCCTGGGGCAGGCGTGGGCTTTATACTATGTCAGTCTAGAGTCCAACCATGTCAAGGGAGACCTCCAGCGTACCTGTCCATTTATTTGCTTTCCAGAGATCATAGCACAAGAATAGCCCAATGTCTGAATCAGTTTCCACTACCCCTCTCTCCTGGGGCAGGCGTGGACTTTATACTATGTCAGTCTAGAGTCCAACCATGTCAAGGGAGACCTCCAGCGTACCTGTCCAGGAAATGTTAGGGACTTGGATGAAGGAGGGGAGAGAGGGGACCCAAAAGCAGGTGATGGTAATTGACAGTTTTTGTGCAAAGCATTCAACACTTGAGTGGAACCATGTGGTGCACACACGATGACGCTGTCCTTCTGTTGGCCTTTGTCAACCAGACCTCTCTTCTCAGAGCTGTGCAGTCTTTCTAATAACTTTCCACTTTTCTGGCTTTGTTTTCCCTTCAAAGCTTTCTTTTTGCTTTTGGGTTTTGTTTTTGTTCTTGTTTTTGGCAGCCGACTGGTACAAGAATCAAACCCTGGACCTTGGTGTTATCAGCACCACGCTCTAACCAACTAACTGAGCTAACCGGCCAGCCATTTACCTCCAAAGCTTTATCCCTCTCCTCATTGATGTCCCAGACCTGAATCTAAGAGAAAGATGCAGGGGCATTTATTCCCCACCTTATCCAAGGCAGCACCTTCCACCTCTCCCTATATACATTCCTGACAACTGAGAAGGGTAGACATCTTTGTTTGTCATTTAGTGGAGACCAATGGCATTTTAAAAGGTTACTTCTCTTACAGTAAACTGCATCGCCTAGGGACAGTTACCTTGTGAGCGTCTTTATTCATGAATCCTCACTCACCTTCCCGGGATTGATGGGTGACAGCTCCTCACTGTGGGCCTTTCTTATATATATTTACAGTAGTCTCTGAAGTACATCCTTAATCAAAGGGGCCATGACTCGTGGACACATCTTTGGAATATTACTGAGTAACTCATTAAAATGTTAATAGCTTCTGTCCAGATGTATTGATCTTGATGTCAACTATTCTTGGAATAATAAAGTTGATTTTTAAAATTTTATCTTTCAATCATGCTGCGTGATAAGTGAGCCAAGGAGTGTCTGAGCGGAAATAAGTCATCTTGGAAGCCTGCAGGTGAACAGGGATCAAATAGAGGGTTCTATCATGCTCCATGATGATGAACAATGTTTCAGCAGATGAAGCTCAAATTCAATACAAAATAGGGGGAAATACCCCAAATCCATGGACCATTTTTTTTTTTCCAAAGAAATTTCTAAATCAGTCAACAATGGTGAGTTTGAGTCAATAACTTGTAAATATCCCCTGGCTTCCCCAAGTGTTCTTAGCAGTGCAGGCATCACTAACTCCAGATCGCAAGTAGCCAGCATTCCAGGAGCCATTTTGGTTTCCCAAGACTAACATCTCTGGGGTGGGACTCGTCTGGCTTCCGACCACCTGCCCCTTGCTGCTGGCTACTGCTACACTCCCCTTATTTCCTTTCTGATCCTTTTTTTTTTTTTTTTTTTTTTTTTTTCGTGACCGGCAACGGATCGCAACCCTCAGTGTCAC
>NW_007729935.1:156046-166497 GCF_000696425.1 Galeopterus variegatus | reverse complement strand
CCATCCCGGCCCCGGCATCGGGAGCGCTACCCTTGGTGTTCCCCCCGCTCCTCGCTCAGCCAGTGGGCAGCCGGGCTGTATGTGGGATCCGAACCCTTGGCGGGAGCACTGCAGCCCTTCCCAAGCGGCGCACTGTAGCAGTGCGCCACCGGGCCGGCCCTTCCTTTCTGATCCTTGAACACGTCAGCCATACCTCATCGGCCTTCTTCCCTGGCTGTTCCCTCTGCCTGGAAGGCTCTTCCAGCCTCAGACGTTCACCAGGCTGTGGAAGGCTGGCTCTGTCGTGACCCTCAGCTCTCAGCCCACCAGCCACTCCTGGAGACGCTCTCTGGACTTCCCATCCTGAAATAGCCCCCCGTCCCACCCCCAACCGAAACCCTCCCCAACATGCACCTGCTTGATTTGTAGGTCACACATCCCTCTCCGAAGTCATCCTTCTTATTTACTGATCTGTATCTTTACCTGTCTCTTCCCAGGAGGATGAGCGGGGGCCTATGTGTCTATCCTATTGTATCTTATCCACCTGTCTTTCTTATCTCACTGAAGCCCCAGCACCCAGGTCCATGTTGGGCACATATAGGCACTCAGCAAATATTGGCTGAATAAATGAGTGAAAAATCCCCTGAAAAGGTTTCTACCAAGAAAAGCAGGGGAGAGGCTGGGTAGGGACTGATGTGGAAAACTCCCCAGGAAATGTTTTCTACTCAGAGGATGGGCAGGAGGAAGTGGTTCAGTTGGGACCAACTACTATACCTCCAATTACTACTTGGAACTCAATTCCATGATGAAAATCCTTTACATGGATCCATGACTCAGGGCCTGAGCGCCATGGTTTAAGGACTCGCTCAAGCCCTAAGTCAGCGTTTCCAGAACAAACACCTGAAACCAGAAGTGGCAAGGGCCGCTGACACACCACATCAGTGTCTCAGGCCAGGGCCGAGTCCTGTAGGAACATTATTGTCATTCCTGACAATCCGCCATCCCAGCCCTGGCTGCTCTGATACCCATCAATGGGCCCATTCAGACAGAGCCCCGTTTTGCATATTATTCTTAATAAACATTCATAGTACAAGCTATAATGGCCCTTTCAAGGCTACTGCTTTGAATGCATGTTAACAACAGAGTGTCTTTGTGTACTTACATGTAAAAATACACTGGCCACCCTGTTGATATGCAGCATATATATTTATAAATATTTATCACCAAGTCATGGCTGACATTTTCAAAATGCTGCATTTGAACTAGACCTCGTTTTTTCTGTCTCCCAAGCTGAGAGGCCAGACGAGGTTAATTAATCCAATTTTGCCTAATAATGTGCGGCGTAATGATCTCCATGCCCTGGTTTATTTGTCAAGGGGGAGGGGTGCCATAGGAAAGTCCTCTGTGACTCAGAAGGGAGGGGGTTCCCAACTCCAGGCTTGATCCCAAGCCAGCCCAGGGCCATGGAGACGTGCCCACAGCACCTTCTGGGGAAGCAGAAAGGAGAACCTAGTCAAGATTGAGAGCCAGGGTCTGGACTTGGATTATCCCTGGAGAGGGGATTGGGGGGGGCGTGACCTTCTCTCCTGATTCCATCCCCTCTCCCTGCCCAAGCCCCTGGGAGATGCTCTGTTTATTCAGAACCGACATTCCAAATGCACTCTGATGGGCTGGACTGGAGCTCCCTGCTCCAATGCTCTGGTCTACATAGGATCTAGGGCAAAACAAGAATTGGATCTGATAAGGACTGGCCAACAGAAACACCCGGTCTCTAAAAAGTGGTGGAGTACATGACGCTAACGGTTAGACTTCCTGCGTGAGGCCAGTTTCTTAAACCAGCACACACTGAAGACTCCTTTGCAAACCTGATCTCTTTGGATTATCCAGCAAGGGCCTCCTGTTTAGTGCATTTGCATCATCTTTAGACCCATCTTCTAACTCTTGAAGATTGGAGGTATCTAGGGGGCTGGCCCGGTGGCGCACTGCTACAGTGCGCTGCTTGGGAGTGCTGCGGCGCTCCCGCCGAGGGTTCGGATCCCACATACAGACCGGCCGCTCACTGGCTGAGCGAGGTGCGGGCACAACACTGAGGGTTGCGATCCCGTTGCCGGTCCAGGTCCGGTACGGGCGCGACACTGAGGGTTGCGATCCGTTGCCGGACACGAAAAAAGACAAAAAGGAGAAAAGAAAAAAAAAAGATTGGAGGTATCTATTCCAGGACAGTATCTTGAAAGGTCTTCAAGCCACATTTAGAATCCCTGAACTCTGGGGGCCGGCCCGGTGGCGCACTGCTACAGTGCGCCGCTTGGGAGTGCAGCGCCGCTCCCACCGAGGGTTCGGATCCCACATACAGACCGTCGGCTCACTGGCTGAGTGAGGTGTGGACGCAACACTGAGGGTTGCGATCCCGTTGCCGGTCACGAAAAAAGACAAAAAGGAAAAAAAAAAAAAAAGAATCCCTGAACTCTGACGCCTCCACTTGACCCTGCTCAGCCTTGCCTCAGAATTACAGATGTCCCTCCCTTCCCTGCAGTGGTTCTTGGGGTCTTTGGGACTTGGGCTGGCCAGCCCTGTTCTCCATCCCCATGTGGCCCCAGGTCACAGAACAGATCTCACAGATGACTGCTCAAAGCTCATCCTGCTTTGTCACCTTAGGCTTGTCACCATACAGCTCTGTAGGGCCAGGAAGCTTTTCCACCCTATACTGCCCTCCACCCCACACTCACCTTCACCCTCTTGTCTCCTCTAGTGAGCAAACCTGACCTGCCAAATCGCAACGTGCCAGTCCCATTTAACACGCTGTCAAACAAAACCTAAGCAGCAACGTGAATCTAGTTTTTAAAAAAGTTAGGTACAGGCCAGAGCCAGTTTAGATTTAAATTGTCCTTTCTCTGGTCACCTGCAGAGGCTCGTCAGCACCTGCAGCTTACTGCTGATGCTGTTTGGGTCACCATTGTGTTACTCAACTTACCCTTGCCAAATGGCCTGGTGCTCAGGCGGACATTCACTGTGCCCTGTGCTCCCTTCCGCATACTGTACAGCCAGAAATCTGGAAAAAAATCCCAGCTTTGCTGCCTGAAAGCAAGTTACCTAACTTGGCTAAGTCATAATTTCTTCAACTATGAAATAGGGATAATAAATTAAGTCCACAGGGCAGTGGTAAGTACTAAATAAGACAAGTTAAGAAAGCACTTAGCACACAGCCAGGCCACAGTAAGTTCTCACAGATCTCGGTTGAATCAGTGGCTGGTGAAATGAAATCTAGAAATGCATTTATTTCTGTTATTTAAACTGGGGTTAAAGAATACCTGGATAGCTCCAGCAGCTAAGCCTTCAAGCTTACAGAGCTAATAAGCATTTGTAAACATGCGAATGTATCCAACATCATTTAAGCAGACGTTCCCCCTCTCCTGGACCCACGGTACTTTATTTATGCTCTCGGGCATGTATCTTATCCCTGGACCATCCAGGAATGAAACCCCACCCCCCCATTACATGTATAATTAAAGCTCCATGTGTGATTTGTCCTCATAAGCCCTAGGCTGAGCAGGCACTTAATAAACACATATTAATTGCTATTTGAATGGGCTGTGTATTGCACACAACTAATGTGTGCCTCAGATTCTCTCAGCTTACCTTCCTCCTGGGCCAGAATTAACAGTTGCTGGCCTGGTGGCAAACCGTCTTCCTTGGGCCCATGTGATTCTACTGCCTGAGGCCAACCAGCTCTATGCCCAGAGTCTCTGGCTCCTCCTGACACTGATGGGCTCAGATGAAATCCATACTGTTGGGTAAGGGATCTGGCTGGGGCAGGAGGAAGATGGGGCAGTCGATAGTACAGAGGAGTTAACTCCCCAGGGGGTGGCCTTGGGCTGATGGGAAGCAGGAGATTGGAGGAAGCCAGGCAGATAAATGTCTGCTCTCTTCCTCAGCCCATCTGGAGACTTCCTGTGGAGCCGACAAGTCCATCTGCCAAGCACCCACCTCTGTTTGCGTGGCTTGCTGCATTGCTTCCCATCCTCCTGCCTCAGTTTCCCTTTCCCTCACTCATCTTCCCAAATAAAGCATTTGCACTTAATCTTGCCTCAGGCTCTGTATTTTAGGCAACATAGCCCAAAACAGGTCACTGTGCATTAAGACAGATGCACAAGTCAAAGAACAGGGAGGAAAAAGCTTTCTGAATTAAGATCATGTAAGAGACAGGCCAGATTGTCAATTCAGTGAATTCCACTGAACTCCTTGATTAACAGGGTCATAGCAGCTGCCCCCCTGGAGTCTGAGTCATGAGAAAAGCAGGGGGACCAGGCTGTATCCCCATGTGCCTGCTCACCTCACTGAGCTCTGTTCTGATAGTCCAGAAAGTTCTGCTCCCAGCCCCTCATATCTGGGGCTGTGTAGTCTTTAGCTGCTCTCAAACTCCAGCCAAGGAAACCCAAGCAAGGCCAGAGTACCAGAGCAGTGTCCCTTCTTTGGTTTGTGCTATATTTTAATAATTAGTGCAAATGTGGTCACATAGAAAAGAGTTTTGCTCTCAGGTAATGTTGAAAGAGTGAACACAGGTGAGTGACCTGGACAGGTAGGAGGCCCTGCCCTGGGCACACGTGCTGGCTCTCGGGTAGACTGATCCCCCACAGGGGTCTCATCCTCCTTTTGTCCATGGCAGAGTTCATGAGGATACAAGCCCAGGTGTGGTCCTTCTTGAGCAGATGCCACTTACCATCCCACAAAAAAAGAGAAGAATGTGTCCCCTTTTGAAGGATCCTAATTGAAGACTCTCATAAGTAAATTACCCATTAAATCCATAAAGAAATAGGTAGTTACTTGAATATTAAAACAGTAACACACACCTTAGATTGGTATAGCATCATGCCATTTTCAAAATTCTTTTCCAGGCACGTGCAGTTTGATTACAACTGCACAAGCTACAACTCTCTGTCGTCCCCTCGAATAAAGTTGAACATATGAAATTGCCTATTTTGTATGTCAAAAATAATCGAATATTGGCAGTTTCATATGTTTCAATGTATTAGGCAGCCAATGCCCAAATTCCGGGGGAAAAGCAACATGAGTGAGACGGGCCTTGAGAAGGGAAGTGCGAGGAAGACACAGGAGAGAGGGAATCACGAGAAACAGGCATTAAATCAGATTGTACCAACAATGACCACCTTTCCTAGCAATAAGAATTCAGTGTGGTTTTACGGTTTGAAATCTGATCTGTATTCTTTCAACAGAAGAATCTTATTCCTACAGCTCAGACATTCAAAAGTAGGTTTTTAACAAGTATTTGCTGACTGATGAACACAGAAGTCAACAGAAGAGGGCTGCCAGGACGCCGAGATGAAAGGACAGAGAGTGAAGACACAGCTTGTTTGTCTAAGCGACGGTGGGGTTCAAGCAACTGTGGTTTCCAATACGAAATAATTTGTCAGGTGACCTTGAATAAGAATGTTAACCTTCTTTTTGTCGCTATGAAAAAGAGGGATAATATTTATTCCATACAGGGCAGTACTAAAGGAGGGTAAAGGTGATTGATCACTGTGACTTTGAGGAAGGAAGACGGTATAATAAATACTAATTATAATAACCATTTCTGGCTTCTAAAAAAATGCCTTTTAAAAAAGGAAGGAAGGAAAGAAAAATTCTGCCAAAAAAGGGCCTCCCGGGACAGGTTTGGTGTGTCATGGCCGTGTGCTCGTCTGAATGAATCTAAAGGGAAAAAAGTTTAGCGACAATTCACGACAGACAAGAATAGGCAGAAAACCTCCTATTTTTTATTGCTGTTACATAGATGAATTTCATGTTTCAATTGTCAAATTATCACAATTTTAGGTGAACATACTTGGAGCCAAAACTTGCAGGCAGTTATACATTTCTTCACTTTATTTACCTAAATGCTAAATATAAATATTTAAAATATAAAGGTCATAAGTTAGCCTCATGTCATAAGTCTGGTATATACAATGCCAGATATTTCATCACCATCTCTCAGGCCCTAGCAGATGGTTTATCCTTGAGTGAATTACTTCAGCTTTCCATGGCTTCGTGGCTCCAATCCTGCGTCCTATAACACTCCATAGTGTCGTCAGAAAACAAATGGGAACACATTGCCTGGATTTTCAAGATGGATTTACCAGCCCTTTAGCCGTTCCCCTTTCAGTTCTCTGTTTCCTCCCGCCTGTACCAACACACACACAGTTTACAGTGTTGCTTCAGCTTTCTATGGCTTCGTGGCTCCAATCCTGCGTCCTATAACACTCCACAGTGTCGTCAGAAAACAAATGGGAACACATTGCCTGGATTTTCAAGATGGATTTACCAGCCCTTTAGCTGTTCCCCTTTCAGTTCTCTGTTTCCTCCCGCCTGTACCAACACACACACAGTTTACAGTGTTTCAAGCCCAAACAGCACCCGCTCCGCAGGGAAGGGGCTGATGGGTTCAGTTTGTGGCAGCCCCGTAAGGGCTGGTAATTGACGCTTGAACAGATGACATGTTGCATTCCTTCATATCGCAGCAATAATTGAATACACATGAAACCCCCCTGCACTGGCGACCCCGGAGTGTGCCACACACCTGGAAGTAGTGAGGTTCAATTAATGTGTCACTGCCACTAATAGCGGCTACTAGTGAGAACCGCCAGTCTGCTGCCCTGGCCCAGCAGCCGCAGAATAAAACACAGAGCACCGTGGCATAAACCCCAGGAGCCACTGTGCCCCAGCAGAGCTGCCCTGGACAGCACTTAAAATCTGGATTTTCTAGGAAAACCTATTTGCTTTTAATTGCTCTAATTAATTTTAACTAATGGCTTTGTTCATCTCTCTCTCAAAGAGTTATGTTTGCTCTTACATACCAAAGTAATCAACTGAGACAAGATGACAGTGACCCAGTTAAATTTTTGTGATAACACTTAATATACAAAACAGATGAGAAATTCAACATGATCTGAAAGGCGGGACTCAAATCGAAGAAATGGAGAATGAGTATGATGAATTGCACCTTTTCATTCTTTCATTCATTCCCCAAGTATTTCTGCAGTCTTACAATGGCCCAGGGACACAGCAGGAATTAGTGCAAACCTGGTCCCTGCTGCCCCAGAGCTCACAGACTCAGGCTGAACATCAGCACAAGGCTGTGGGACAAGTGCCCTGAGGCAGAGGATGGGGTGGTGCAGGGAACCCAGAGCAGCCTTGGCAGTGCCCTCCCTCATCTGGAGTCTCAGGGGGCTTCCTGGAGGAAGCAGCATCTAAGCTCAAGGAGGAGCAGGAGTTAGCCAGGGAAAAAGAAGGGAGAGGGAAGAGTGATTCAGGCAGAGACCACCATGTGCAAAGGCTGGGAGGTCAGAGAGAAAGGGAAAAAACTTGGGGGGAGGGGGCAGGGAGAAAGTGGAGGGGGAGTTTGTAAGCCAAGGTCAGGAGTTTGGACTTCCATTTGAGAGCCTAGCTATACTTTTTCCAGAACCAATAGCCTTTCTCTTCCTTAAATACACACACACAGAGCACATATTAGAATTCGGTGAGGAGTAAGGCATATTCTTGGGGGAAAGAAAGACAAATCGATATTGTGTTTTATATTTGATAAATTCCATCTAAGTCATTAACAAAACTTTGAAGCACTGCCTGAATGAGTGAAATACCTCGAAGCTGAAGGCCAACACTGTTCCACAAAGTTTAACAACTCGTTCTCCCTGACCATGCCCACAACTATGTCATTTCTTAGTTATTTCTAATTGATGCATAATAATTGTTCCTATTTATTTGGATACAATGTGATATTTGGATACGTGTTTACAATGTGCACTGATCAAATCAGGATAATTAGCACATCCGTTACCTCAAACATTTGTCATTTCTTTGCATTGGGAACATTCAAAATCCTCTCTTCTAGCTATCTGGAATTATACAATAAATTGTTAACCATAGTCACCCTACAGTGCTGTAGAACAGTAGAATTTATTCTTCTTATCTAGCTGTAATTTTGTATCTGTTGACCAACTTCTGTCCATCCTCCCTCCCCCTACCCTTCCCAGCCTCTAGTAACCACCATTCTACTCTCTACTTCTATGAGATCAACTTTTTTAGCTTCCGCATATGACTGAGAACATGCAGTATTTATCCTTCTGTGCCTGGCTAACTTCGCTTAACATAACGTCCTCCAGGTTTATCCATGTTGCTGTGAATGATAGGATTTTATTCCTTTTTATGGCTTAGTAGTATTCCACTGTGTATATGAGTATGTACCACATTTTCTTTATCCAATCATTTGTTGATGGACCCTTAGGTTGATTTCACATCCTGGTTACAGTGAATACTGCTGCAATGAACATGGGAGTGCAGGTCTCTCCTGGACATACTGATTTGCTTTCCTTTGGATACACACTCAGTAGTGGGATTGCTGGATCATATGGCAGTTCTATTTTTAGTTTTTTGAGAAACCTCCATACTGTTTTCTGTAATGGTTGTTCTAACTTACATTCCCACCAACAGTGTGTGTTTTCTTTTCTCTGCATCCTCACCAACATTTGTTATTTTTTGTCTTTTGATAATAGCCATTCTAGTGGGGGTGATCCATGCCATTAGCTGGCTGTGGGAGGCAGCAGGTTACTTTGGTTCTCTGGGCCTCAGGCTTCCCCTGTAAAATGAGGGCTGTGACTTAGGAACACGCACACTTCAGCCCTTTGGTTGGCCTGTAGGGAGGACAGGGCCCTCCAGGACACCCACTGGTCCCTCCCTGACCCACTCCTGCCCTCTGATCCCCCTGAGGAGGAAGGCCTCCTCCATATAGGGGGACCAATCTAGGCTATCCTGGACATCAAGATATTGTAGGGAACTTCCAGTTAAATCTAGCAGCTGGAATAGACACGTGTTTATCTCCCCAAACTCCACTAAAATGACAGACAGTAAAGGCAGAAAAACCAAGGAATACATCCACGAGGACAAGAAGGTAAGGAGAAGGAACAGCAGAAGATAAGAAAGTTTAATAACATTTTGTAAAGGGAAAAGTGACTGGACTAATGGCATCTGACTTAGCGGGAGAGAGAGAAGGAACCGTACCTGCCAGAGCTAGGTGGAGGGGTAAGTCATTAAGAAACAAAACTATTCCAGCTACAGAACCATAGAAAGGCTCAGGAGCTGGGGGCAGCAGGTGTCTCTGAAGGTGAGAGGACCCTGTCAAGATGAAAACAGGAGGATCGGGCAAAAGATTGCCCAGGAGGAGTCGGAACCTCAGGTGCCCTCCCAGGAACAGTTGGTTGTTCTGCATCCAGAAGGGTGTGCTATGCACCTGCTCTCGGAACATCGGCTCCTCACTTACCATTCAGAACACTAGAAGTTTCCCCATCTGACCAGTAGAACCACAGAGACTCAGGGCATTCGACCCAGCTGGGGCAGGAAAAATGGAAAGAGAGCTCACTGAACAGAGATAACCCCCGTCCAGTGGCAGCAGCTATTGAATGCGGCTGCTCCTGAGATGTCCCTGACATCCTGAGAAGCTGTGGCCGGCTGAGTGATGCCCCAGTGGGTATTCACATCCCTTCTTTTTTGCCTCAGTCTGGCTTCCCTGGGATTGCACCACCTCTACCCTAAAAGGTATTAGCACATGAGCTCTGATGCAGGCTGTTTTCTAGTCTTGCCCCTACAAAAAAGCACCCCTCGGCAGAGCAGCGAGAGGCTGCGTGCTGCAGGCTACAATCTCATTACTTCTAGGGACTGGGTGTGCAGCATGGTGGTCTTGTGTGTCAGTGGCCCGGCTGTGGCCCATTGCTGCCATCTCTGCCTCCATGTCCACATCCCCTTCTTCTCAGTGTACCCACCTAATTGCCCTCAGCCTCTCTCTTGTGATGCTTGGGAGGCATTTAAGGCCCACCTAGATAATCCAGGATGGTCTCCTCATCTCAAGATCCTTAATTACATCAGTAATGTCCTTTTTCCAAATGAGGTCACAGTCACAGGCCCCAGGGATTAGGATGTGGACATATCTTTGGGAGGCATTTTTCAACCTACCATGTTATCCTCACTCTCCTGGCTGGAATGTACAGCAGGGATGTAGAAAAAAAAAAAAAAAAAACAAGTAAAGTTCTAACTCCACCACCAAACAGCTCTACAGAGAGAGAAGCAAGAGCAGGACAAAGCACTCATGTGTCCATCTCTGGTGCTTTCTGAGGCACAGGAGGGATCGCCTCAGTCTTCATGCCAACATGTGTTATTTCTTCCTTGAGAGAAACAAGCATTGCTGAGTGGAACTGCTCACATGTGGAAAAGCTGGGATTCGCTGTGTGCCCCCTCCCCAGCTGGTGGCAATGAGACTCACTCACCCAGCCTCTCCTGCCTCCCGCCAGCTCATTCCCACTCCCTTGCCCAAACTGCCCCCAACCCAGCCACATAGTCAGAGTGGAACTGTCACGGCCTGTGGAGTATGCTTAAAGCAAATGTACTTCACAGGGCCTGGTTTTCCAAAGCCTTGCAGTTTCAAATATTGA
>NW_007729935.1:154354-154925 GCF_000696425.1 Galeopterus variegatus | reverse complement strand
TGTTCTCTTCCTGTAACTTCCTGGTCTGGAGAATAAATGTGGGAAGAGAACCCCAATTGGGAGTTAATTTCCCATATGGAAGGGATGCCTCTCTTGAGGGTTCCGGGAGATTAACCCCTTTCCAGGGCTTCTCACTGTTCAGAAGAGATGGGCTTTGAGTAACTTTGGCAGCTCCGTCACCCAGGGGAAAAAGGGTGACAAACCTGTGGGAGGCAAAGGAACAATGACCCCCACTTAACACCCAGTTGTGAAAAGCTCATAAATCACACCCTCAGGAAACTCACTCCTCATTATAACTCAGCAGAGAAAAACTCTGTTCAGCAATTTAAATAAGTGTAAGTGTGTAGTAGGTTATTTGTTTTTTCAGCAGGGGGTTGCATGTAAGAAGGTTAGTGTTGATAAAACCAGGAATACTTACAGGCATTTCTCTAAATGTACAAGTCTCATTTGCTGGATTACACAGTGGCTACTGAATGCTAAGTGTGATTATGGGAGAGCCAAAAAGGTTTATAATCCCCAGTACATCTCCCCTGTTGACCCTGAAAAGCATCTAGGTTAAAGTCCCAAATTC
>NW_007729935.1:151524-153211 GCF_000696425.1 Galeopterus variegatus | reverse complement strand
CCGGTCTCTATATGGGATCCGAACCCTCGGCGGGAGTGCCACCACGCTCCCAAGCACCGCATTCTACCAAGTGCGCCACCGGGCCAGCCCTTGGCTGGCTTTTGACTGTTTTAACCAATAGAACACACCAGAAGTGATGTTATGCTAGTTCTAGGCCTAAGACTTTGGAGGCCCTGGAAGATTCTGCTTTAACACTTCTGGGAGCTTTGAGCTGCCACAAATTTGCGCTTGCCAAAGAGACCACATGGAGAAGCCATATGAGAGTGAGAGAGAGGCCCTGGGACTATACAGAGAAAGAGAGAAAGGCTCAGCCATGCAGCACCCAGCTGAGCCCAGCCTTCCAGATGTCCCTGCTACCCACCACTTTGGACCAGCTGCCAGCTTTGCCTCACTCCTGCCCCATTCCTAGGCCCTAAAACCTGCTGGATCCCAAAGCACATCCCCAGAAGCAGCTCAGCCTCAACCAGTCCAGCCCAGGGCTTCCTGTCACACGTGGGTGAGCCGTCTTGGACGTCCCAGCCCAGTTGAGCCCCAAGATGACTGCAGTTCCAAACTATATCATGGGCAGCAGAAGAACCACCCAGCTGATCACAGTCAACCCACAGAATCATCAGGCATTGAGAAAGAAGAGACCCTTACAGATACAGTATCATAGGCAAACCCGGGCAGTGACAAATGGTTGGTTCTTGGTTCCTGTTATCAGTAGATGAGCTGATAATAATGAATTCTTTAGATATGTGTGAGCAGGAGATTTACGGAGCATCCAGATGAAAGTTAACTCATAGGTCTCATATGACTTTAATTTTGTTAACCAAACACAGGAGTGCTTTATCATTAATATAATTAATTAACACCTCTTTTTATAGAGAAGTAAATAAAACTGATCAAAAAAAACAAAACCTCAAATTAACAAATATTGAATCAAAAAATCATAAGAACAAACTCATGGTTAAACAGGTACTATAGGGCCAGGAACTTGACCAGTAGGTGGAGCTGTAGAGGCAAGTGGCACCTCAGGTACAGGTGACCGGGTGGCCGTGCACACCTCATCCCACAGTCAGAATGAAAAACACGGCATGCCTGAGACAAACACACAAAACAGGCGCCCAAATAAAGGCAACCGTGTGCTTTTCCTGCAGGTTACTAACTCCCTAACCTAATGCAATCCTCCTGTTTGAAGATTTGTCAGGACCTTTGTGGCTATGAAAATCTTCTGATAAATCTACTGTTTCTCTACCATGTACAGACTAACTATAAGCTCAGTAGCTTTGGTAATTTTGAGAATTTTTTTCCTTTAAATAAATACCTGTTGTACTTTTATTTGATGACTCATCCCTTAGAACCCCTGAAGATCTTTTTCAAGCAAGCTTTTTTCCCTAAATGCTTTTGTCTCCAAATCTTCCATTCCTGAGGTCCTGAACTTGGGGAGCTCAGGCACGGCAGAGGGTGGGAGTCAAGCCCTGCATGGAAAACAGAGACTTGAGTGAACGTTTTCATGACGAATAGCCATGTTCTCCCACACAGTTCCCAGAACACTCTTCCCCAGGCAAGAAATCAGAGCATTTGTCCCCAGAGAAACTAAATGGCCCCAGTAAAAAGACTTACAGATACTAACAGTTGGGGTCTCCAATTAAAAAAACCAATAGCCTCCCCATCACCCTATAGAGAAGTCCAATCACCACATGTC
>NW_007729935.1:148853-151025 GCF_000696425.1 Galeopterus variegatus | reverse complement strand
CCAATTAAAAAAACCAATAGCCTCCCCATCACCCTATAGAGAAGTCCAATCACCACATGTCCCACCAAACTCTATAGACCTTCTAATCAGCCCCCTTCTCCTACATGAGAACTGTCCAAGGCCTTTCCTACTTCGTTTGTTCTGCTTTCCATTCTGTTTTGTATGTTTGTTTTGTTCTGTATCATAATATACACCATCTTCTAAATCATGACACGGACATTTTTTCTAGCATTCTAACATGAGATGGTATTTAACATGAAGGGCAGAAGACAAACAAACAGGAAAAAAAGACAAATTGTGAGCAGCAGAAGAAAACTTCAACATTTATAAGCAAAATTCTCAAAAAGAATACAATACAGCCATGAAACAAGAATAGGATGACAGAAAAAAGGCACCATCAGAGAGCAAGAGTGAGCACTGGGAAAGTAGTGATGCAGTAGCCAAAATGAAAAATGCAATAGCCTAATTGGAAAATGGAGTTGAGAAATTATCCCAGAAGGTAGAACAAAATGACAGAGCTAAACAAGAGAAAAATATGGAAAAAAAAAATCAGTAAGCCAATACAGAAGTTCTAGAGAAGACAGATAATACAGAGAGGAAGGAATTATTAAAGAAAGAAAATCCAGGGGGCTGGCCGGTTAGCTTAGTTGGTTAGAGTGCAGTGCTATAACATCAAGATCAAGGGTTCCGATCCCCATACCAGCCAGCCACCAAAAAAAGAAAGAAAGAAAATCCAAAACTACTGCCACCACTGAAAGCATGGTTTTCCAGAGAGTACCCAGCAAAAACGAATAGGGGGAAAAGTCCCCCACCAAAGATTTTTTCCAAGAACATCTTCTTTCAGAAAGGAAAAATTGTTCACGCTTTTAGGAATTACAATGATATCAGCTTTTTGATGGTAACATCAGATGCTGGAAGACCATAAAGTGATGGCTTTAAATACAGCTTCCAATCCAGAATTCAAGAACGGGGGTAGCATGAAGACACAGATATGCAAGACCCCAAACATTTGTCCTCCCGTGTGGCCTTTCTCGGGAAGGTAACTGAAGATGAGCTTTACCCAATGAGAAGTAAATCAAGTAAGATAAAGGAATGAGAGAGAGATGGACAGACAGACAGTGCTCTAACATGTAGGAGGCATGAGGCATCAAAGCCCCAGGAGGGTGTGATAAAGAAGGGTATTTATATGGCCTTAAAGTTCCCCACAAAAATACTTATTAATTACAAAGGCAGTTGGAGTAAATTCACAGTGGAAAGCCCGACAGACTCGCCTTAATCAAATGGTGAAATATAACATCACAGTAACGGAGCAAGGAAAATCACGTACCCCTTGATAGGATGTGGTGGAAAGAACCCAGCACAGGGGCCAATGATGCATCGACCATATCTAACCATGAGGCATCTCAGACAGGAAGGCTGAGGAGCTGTCTCAGGGTGAAGGAGACCAAGGAGACATGACAAGCAGTGGGTGATCCTGCATCGGATCCTGGGCCATGGAAAAAAAGTTACAAAAGACATTATTGGGAAGATTGATGAACTTCAAATATAAACTCTAGATTACATAATAGTAGTGTTTTAATAGTAAACTTCCTAATTTTAATAATTGTATTGAGGTGTTTAATTCTGTAATTCTAGTTCTTAGGAAATACACACTGAAACATTTGGGGATAAAAGGATAAGATGTCTCCAACTTATTTTCAAATGAGTCAGAGAGAGAGAGAAAAAGAGAGAGAGAAAATGCATAATCAGATGGGGGAATGTGAACCTAGGTGAAGGCACATGAAAGATCCTTGTACTATTCTTGCAACACCTCCCTAAGTTGGAAATTATATAAAAAGTTATGAAAAGGCTCATTCATTTCATTAAGAGTTCACTTTCCCCAAAGTTTGCATTTTATGATTAAAAATGTGATTTTACTAAAGGAATGAATAAACTAGCAATATTACAGAGAAGTAAAAGAGTATCCATCCAGAAGAAGACTGCAGGCTAATTAACCTCCCTAAGTCTCACCTCCTCCTCCGTAGAATGGACTAATACCAGTACCTACACCATAGGTTTTGAAAGTTGTACTTTGTTTTTTTTTTGTTGTTGTTGTTTTTGTCTTTTTTCCGTGTCCGGCAACAGATCGCAACCCTCAGTGTCGCCCCCGTACCAGACCGGGACCGGCAACGG
>NW_007729935.1:142952-147890 GCF_000696425.1 Galeopterus variegatus | reverse complement strand
GGGCTCCGACCCCTCGGGCGGGAGCGCCGCCGCGCTTCCCAAGCAGCGCACTATCCAGTGCGCCACCGGGCCGGCCCGTTTGTTTGTTTTTTTGTCTTTTTTTCATGACCGGCAATGGATCGCAACCCTCAGTGTCGCGCCCGTACCAGNCCGAACCCTCGGCGGGAGCGCTGCCGCGCTTCCCAAGCGGCGCGCTGTAGCAGTGCGCCACTGGGCCGGCCCGAAAGTTGTACTTTATAAGGTGTAATGTGTAGCATCCACCCCACCTCATGAAACAGCTCACTTGGAGAAACATACCCTTTTAGACGTAACTTCTCTCTTGCTCTGGTATCTCTGATCTCAGCGTGCAAAGGTAACACTGTGTGGCTTATTCATGCACTTTGTCCTTTTATATGCCTGATATTCAGATTTTGTTGAAGATATTATGCAGGAAGAAGGTAACCAGGGCCCCATGTAGCTCTGACATGTCCCACTATTTCCCAAATCCTATCTCATCATTTCTGTACGTTTTGAAAGTATCCCTCCTCCAAGTGGTCATACAGAGAACAAAAACAAGTTTATAGATACATCCCTCTCTCTAAACACAGCAAAAAGGAGGGGGGAAGAGAACCAAGAGGCACATCCCTCACGATGTGGGCTTCCAAAAACAGTGCACCTGACACAGTCACCTGTGGCCTGGAGACATGTGCCTAGAATAAAGGAAATGCCATACTCAACTTCAATTTCTATCTATGAGGAAGTTTCAGAGCAAACTTATTAATAAGAACAGCTATAAAAAGCTGGATAAAAAACAAAGAGACAGCTGTGTGAGTGTGTCAGAGGACGACTGAGACATCTGGATTTAATCCTGGAGCTATCCTGAAGCAAGGGGTGCACACTGAGGTGAGCCCACCCTAGCCACTGCTTTTTCCCTTGGAGCATTTGCCAGTTTGAAGCACAGGCTGTAGATGATGAGTGAAAAGCAGCAGCCTGGAGCTGCTTCAGTCGCCTTGGGTAGTCTGGGAAGAAAAAAACTTTGAATTTAGAACTTGCAAGGCAGCCAGTACTTGAGGGGCAAAAATTCCAGGGTTGGGGGAAGAACTGCAGAGATATGAACTTCATATTCTATGTGGCTTCTACTTGAGGAATTTCCTGCCCAGAGCTGAAAAACAAATAGAAAGTTGCTGTAAAGAGATTAAAAATCAGTGCACCACTTTTGAGAGTCTTATTGTGAATTGAATAGTGTACCCCCAAAATTCATATCTTCCCAGGACCTCACAAAGTGATTTTATTTGGTCATGCAATAAGTATCTTGGGATGAATTCATCCTGGATTTAGGCCAGTCCTTAAATCCAAAGACTGGTGTCCTTATAAGAAGAGGTGATGACACAGAGACACACAGAGGAGAAGGTCATGTGAAGATGGAAGCGGAGATTAGAGTGATGCAGCCACAAGCCAAGGAATGCCTGGGGCCTCCAGGCTGGAACAGGCATGGGGGGATCCTTTCTTAGAGGGAGCACAGCCTGCAGACACCTTGATTCCAGACTTCCAGCCTCCAGAACTGTGAGAGAATAAACTTCTCTTCTTTTAAGCCACCTAGTTTGTGGTGCTTTGTTTGTGTTAGCCTCAGGAAACTAATACAAGGCTCATGATGAAGAAGAAGCAAAAATCAGAATTCTGCACCTGCCAGGTAGAAGGAACCCTGGTTAATACCTCAGGCTTTCATTTGAGACTCCAAGAGACTGTGCCATAAGGGAAAGAGAAATCGGATTTAGTCTAAACACTAAACTAAATCTTCTCAAGGATGAAAAATACCAAAAAGTGCATATGAGACATGTGGAACCTAGTGTAGAGATCTAACATAGGTATAATTGGAATGGAGAAGAGATGAGAGGAAAGACGAGAACAAGTAATATTTGAAGAGATACAAAACTGAAAATTTTCCAAAACTGACAAAAGACATCAGACCACAGAGTCAAGAAGCTCTGCCAATTTCAAAGATGATAAATTATTTCTAGGCAAATCAGTAAAGCTGATGAAAACCAAGACTGTACACATATATAGGTATGTATGTATAATTTTTTTCTTCTCTGAGTTTATTGAGGTAAAATTTACAAATAAAAATTTTATATATTCAAGGTACACAACATGATGATTTGATATTTTAACACATCCCTCACCATTCTTTTGTGTGTGGGAAGTGGGGGGATGAGGACATTTAAAATATGCTCTCTTCACAAATTTCAAGTAAACAATACAGTATTATTAACTATAATCATCATGCTGTATCCCCCCAAAAGCTTAAGAACAGCCAAAGAAAAGTAAAAACACATTACATTCAAAGAAGCAAAAATAAGACTGACATCTGACTCCTCAACAGGAACAATGGAAGCCAGAACATAATGGAATAGAAAGGAACCTATTTAGTGGGGTGGGGGTGGGGAAGTATCTACAAAAACCTGCTGCAAACACCATACTTAATGGTGAAACACAGGCCACCTGCAAAAAAAAAAAAAAAAGAGTGAAATATTGAAAGCTTTCCCTTGAGACCAAGAATGAGAAAAAGATGTCTGCTTTCACCACTTCTATTCAGAATTGTAGTGGAGATCCTACTCAGTGCAATAACACAGAAATGTAAAGGAAAAAATTAAAGTGTAATAATTTGCAGACAGCATGACATGTTCTTGGGGCAACTTGGTAGGGTTGAGGCTCTCACCCATCCCTGATGCAGGTACGTGTATATCCTGGCACAGAGGTTATAATCCTTTGGGAGTCATTCATCCTCTGTGGATCTAGGTGGCAGACTCACAGGAAGGAGGGATGCCTGGCTTTTGCCTTAGCTGCCTCTGGCCAGGCACAGGGCATCAGTCTGGTGGCTGGCAGGAAGGAAACCTGACAGCGGTGGGCTGCACACAGGAATGCTGAGTTGCAAGGTTGGGGCCCTTGGGCACCTATGAGGGTCTGTATTTATTTGCCATAAAAGCATCCTCATGCCTGAGGGAAAGTGACATTAAACAGCAAAAAGCAAACAAACAGAAACAAAACATTTTAAAAAAAATCCACCATGACAAGCAGAGAGAGAATGCACAAGGAAAGAGAAAAGAAAAAATTTTATATTTTAGTACATTCAATGTCATGTTTTTCCTGCTTTTTGAATAAGGGCCTCACGTTTTTATTTTGCACTGTGCCCAGCTCCTCCCCATATGCCCTTGAGGCATAGCTTACACCAGGTAAAGTCAGAGTCAACTGGAGTGAAGCGGGGAGGACACACAGTAGGAAATAAACAGCTGAGACTATCCTCTCTGGAGGCCAGAAAATGAAGGAGCTGGAGAAGTCTACTCTGCGGCCCTCTGCTTCTGCCCAGTACACCCCTGAAAACATGGCCTGGGCTCAGATGGGAGAAGTCTGGACGAGAGATGGACATGGGGGGGTGTCTTTGGAGAACTGAAAAATCTCATGAGATCCTAATTTACACTTTCTCTTTTAGATACATTTTTATTTGTAAATAGTTCGGTGTGTATTTCTAAAAGATAAGAACTATTTTCTTAAAATACATTACTACAATATCACTGTCCATCATACCCCAAAAAATGGCACTGATGTTTTAATAGCATCAAATATCTGGTCAATCTTCACATTTCCCTGGTTTTCTTATACATTTGCCTGAATTCAGATGCAAACATGGTCCCCACTTTACATATAGTTGATATGTCTCTGAGGTTTCTTTTCATCTATGGGTTTCCTTTCTTTCCCATCCCCACCCTTTTTACTGCCATTTATTTGTTGAAGGAACTGGGTTGTTTTCCCTATAGTTTCCCACATTCTAGATTTGCTGGTACATCTCCTGAGGTGGCTTCACCTATTTCTTCATCCCTGGATTTCCTGAAAACTGATAGTTAGAATGTCTAGTTAGGGACTAAATCAGATGCAGAGTTGGTGTTTTCGGCAAGACTATTTTATAAGGGGTATGTATATACTCTGTCAGGAGGCATGTGAGATCTCTGGGGCACTCTGGAGATATTTCTCTCTCCCACTCCCCCACCTCCCCAAGTTAACAGCCATTGATGATGAGATGTCATTGATAGTATCCATAATTTCATCAGAGGTTTACAAAATGCTGTATCTTAATTCTATCAGCCCTTCTTTTATATCCGTCAGAATACCTCTATATAGAGAGATTTTCCCTTATTAACTATCTGTTTACCCTTAAATATAATTCTAATGTTGTATTTCCAGCATTTCATATGTGATATTTACTATTGTTCCTTTCCAGCACAACCAAATCCACAGTTGGACAGTTTCTGGCTGAGAACTGGCATGTCTGGTTGAGTCTTTCACGACATCTATGATTCTCTCCTCATTTGACTGTATTGCATTCATGAGATCGAAGATTTCCTTTCTCCATTTCCCACCTTTTCTAAATTAATTAGGGAAGACTGCAATAAAATATTCAGAGTTTACGCCAGCCCCACTGAGCAAGCAAAGAAAGCAGGCTGCTGAGGCTGTACTGCAGGCAGCAGTTCAAAACGGTCCTTCCTCAGGGGCTGCATCTGAGACCACATGCGATGGGTAGTGTACAGTGTCTGAGGAGGCATTGAACAGGATCAAATGCACAAGAGTCAAGGGCAGCTGGGTCAGGTAATGTTATGTAGGGAGCAAAGCTTTCCCCTGCTCTGGGAAGGTGCACAGATCCTCTTATGCATCCTGAATCTGTCCCAGTGACTCCACAGCAGCTGCAGGGGCAGCTGAGGCATTGTTCCAACCAAAGCGGAGGCATCTGCCCTCAGCGTGGAATTTCACTCCCTGCTAGGATACAAGGAGAAAAACTGAGTAGAAACGTGGAAACGCCTGTTGGTATACATTTCCTTAATTTAAGTAATTGATATTCAACCAATGTATCTTTCAACTCAGAGTATCTAGGGCCATGCAAGTATTTTGTTTATTTTATGGTTACTGCTA
>NW_007729935.1:140796-142008 GCF_000696425.1 Galeopterus variegatus | reverse complement strand
TCTTTCAACTCAGAGTATCTAGGGCCATGCAAGTATTTTGTTTATTTTATGGTTACTGCTATAACCTTTTTAGCATTTGACACTGTGAGTCACAATCAGGTGTAATGCATGAACTCTGGGAAAATTTGATTGATAGGACAGATTGCTAATATTTTTAAGGAATAGTTCACAATTTTCAAACTAGACTCAAAACAGCAGAAATTCTCTCCAAATAAATGAGTAAATGGTGAGTCTCTACAACCACATAACTCACCAAGTACTCAGGAAACCTCTCTGAGTGTGTAATCTTAGGCTTTGGCTCATGCTCCACCTGACCCATTAAATTATACGAGGGCATCGGTCATTGAAAGCTAAAATTAACACTTCACGGGTCTTGCCAGGGAGTTCTGATATCTCCAGTGGGAATTTTCCATGCTCCTGTGACAAGCCAACATTCACTGACATTGCCATGGGGGAAAAATAAGAATTGAATCTCTTGCCTTGGTTTTTCCAGCAATTGCCAAGTGGGAAGTCTGCTTGGCCTTTGGTGATATCCCCACTCTGGTCACATTCACTCAACAAATATTTATTGGTCATCTACGATGTGCCTGGTATGATGCTGAGTGCAGAGGGGAAAGAAGTGCTAGTGCTCAAGACAGACAAGAGCATTGCCAGAGCCAGGACTGGCCTCCTAGACCAGCCCCAATACTCACCGGCCACATGGTGGGGAGCCAAGTCTTGAAAATCACGTAGACTCTAGGCATTGGAAGATTTCTTAGTGAAAGCAGCACTCCACACCAAGTCAGCAAGAGCTGGATTAAATTCCCAGCTCTCTCCCTTACTAGCTGTGTGGTATGAGCCTGTGGTCATTTAGAAATGGTCAGAAAGGACAAAGTAGCTGGAATAGGAGAGTGAAAGGAAGATCTGAGGGAAATCACACAGCTATCACTTCTTTTCTTTAATCAGGGTGGAACTTTCATATACTTAAAGATCAACACACAAGTCTTAAGTGTACAGTTTGATGAATTTTTCACATGAATGCCATGTAACACCACCTAGATCAAGATATAGAACACTGCCACACTGCAGTAGAGAGAAGATTTAATGTGAAAATACCGACAGTCAAATCACATGACTCCTCTTAGTTTACCCCAATCAGTCCTGCCTGGATTCAGAGCCATTTCTTGAGCAATGGTGATGGGTTAATAGTCTCTTGTTCCATCCATCTGGTGA
>NW_007729935.1:134123-140168 GCF_000696425.1 Galeopterus variegatus | reverse complement strand
CAGAGCCATTTCTTGAGCAATGGTGATGGGTTAATAGTCTCTTGTTCCATCCATCTGGTGACCAAGAGCACCACTTACAAACCAGTCTGCTGGTTGTGGGGTTGTAGATAGAGCCTGTAGACCTGGCTTGGAGCTTTAATGTGTAGCAACTTAACTGGCCAATGATGCAAGGGTGAAATCTACACTCTGTCCTCCTCTTCATGTACTAACTAACCAGGACGGATTTTCTTTATGTTATAAAATTTACACAATATTTATCATAAAATTACTACATGGTCAATAAAAATTGGGGGGAGGGAATATAGCAGTATTTTTTATAATAGCCAAAGCATGGAAGCCACCCACATGTTCATCAGTGGATGAATGGATAACAAAATGCTGTATTCATACAATGGAATATTATTCTTCCATGAAAAAGGAAAGAAATACTGATACATGCTACAACATGGATGAGCCTTGAAAACATTATGCTAAGTGAAAGAAGCCAGTCTCAAATGATCACATACTATATGATTCCATCCATTTGAAAGTCCAGAATAGGGAAATCTATAGAGACAGAAAGGAGACTAGTGGTTGCTTAGGGTTGATGGTGGGGGGAGGGGCATGGGGGATGATAGCTAAGGGGTACAGGGTTTCTTTCTGGAGTGATAAATATGTTCTAAAATTGACTGTGGTGATAATTACACATATATGTGAATACAGTAAAAACCACTGAATTGTACACTTTAAATGGGTGAATTGCATGATATGTGATTATATCTCAATAAAGCTATTCTTTAAAAAAGAAAAAAACAGGGGCAATGAAAAGCAAATTGGAAGATCATTCATAGTCTTGCTACCCAGAGATACTCACAAGCAACATCTTGAGGAATACCCTTCTGAGACTTTTCTATATATAGTTGTGTGTTGTTTTACTTATTTATGATCACATAATGAAGTTTTGTAGAAATGGCATGATTTCCAAAGTATATCAGTCAGGATTTAGTTTCCAACAGCAGAATTTACCTGAGCTATTCAAAGCAGAAAGAAATTTAACAGAGGAACATCAGTGCTTACAAAATTGCTGGAAGGACTTGGGGAGAGGCTCTGGGCTGGCTCACCAGGAGTGGGTAACACACAGAACTGTCTGGCCAGGGCAGCTGCTAGCACTGCCACAGCCAATAATAGCAGGATCAGGAAGCTGCCACTGTGACTGGCGAATCCAGCAACACCCTCATTAGCTGTGATCCAGGGATCAGAAAACCACCACTGAAACTGTCGGCTTCAGAGCAATGCCACTGGGACCTCTGCTAATGCTGCCACACACACACAAACGTTATAAGGAGTATTCAGTGGTTGTGCCTACCACCAGAAACCATGAAGGCAGCAGAAGCTGGCTCCCACTTTGTTTCTTGAATAAGTGTATCCACCTGGTCACACTCAATTCATATCAGAAACTCTAGCTGCAAAGGAGTCTGGGAGACATAATTGTGAACAGGAAAGTGTTTACCATACCATGTTGGTGGAAACTTTTAAAATCTTTTTAACAGCTGCATGTTTTCATTGAGTATATATGAACATTTAATTAATCACACCCCCACCCACCCATTTAGGATAGTTTGTTTCCAGAGTTCAATAATATAAGTACTAAGACTCCAGGGTTTAATATTATAAATAATACTGTGATTATAATGCCAATAGAACAGCTACAGTTTATTGAATACTTCCTTCTCCCAGGCATATTATATATATACATATAATATATATGCATTATATTTGTCAATCCTTATCTTAGTTAAAACTTACAACCTCCTTATGAGGTAGCTATTGTTCCATTGTACAGACAACAAAACTGAGGTTTAAACAGAAATCAAACATAGATTTCACACCAAAGCTTGCACCTTTAACCATTTATGCAAATACTCATGCAAAAAAGGCTTTTTCTTTTCTTTTCTTTTTTTTTTTTTGAGTGGGGGAGGGTATTAGAAACGATTTCCATAGGACAAATAACAAGAAATAGAATTACTGGTTAAAAAGCTGTGGATGTTTCTAAGACCCTTAACACACATGAACAGGCCATATTCTCAGTCAAAGATGTTGTCAGAACCAAGAACGCCTCAATGGAAGGAACTCACTTTTATCATGCAAACGCCTGGTTTGGCGCCTGGCACACTGTGGCCACGGGACGAATGTTTCTTAAATGGGTAACAGCATGTGTACGAGTAGCAGTTCATGAGGACTCTCCAGTCCAAAGAACTGCATTCCTTCTGTTGCATCAAGGACAAGCTGCTCCCAACTTAGTCCAGCTCTGGATGGCACATGAAAATGAGTACTCAGAACATGCAACCCTCAATCTGCTTTAGCCACCTTCTCACGCCAGGTTAGTCACTGCACCAGCCCAGTGACCATGAAGAGAACTAAAATGACTAAATCATGCCCCCAAGTGACCTGCTCAGGGCTGGAGATTGCATCTATTCTCTTAGGTAGGTAAGTGGGAGCGTTATTTTAGCAAGCGCAACTGCCTCAGTTTGGATTACTTAGTAAGTTTACTGCCCTGTTAAATGCTGATGCTCTGCATAAATATTAGCCACTAACATATATTGTCACAGTCCACCAACGCCCAAGGCAAATTAGACAAACTCAATGCCTTCAGAAGCTGCATTAACTGGTGCAGGCCATTAAATAGACTTGATAAGCCCTGCCCTATTTCTCTACCAGGAAGGGTTTCATAGTCACGTAGCTACCAGTTGAAGGGCTTGGTACTAATACCTTGGGACCTCCATGTACTGCTCTTCCAAAAATCTGTCACACATCAGCTGGCCTGTGACGAGGTAGGTCTATGTTCCAATGGATTAATTCTATCTTTTAGACTATATTATGCGAGGTTTCCCATAGTCTTCCCCTGTCCCCCTTTTTTTTGGCAGTTGGCCAGTACGGGGATCTGAACTCTTGATCTTGGTGTTGTTAGCACCACAATCTCCCAAATGAGCTCACTGGCAGCCTGGGTTTTCCACAGTCTTTATCCCCCTTTAAAATATCCTGAGGTTATTGAAGCTACTCCTTTTAGTGCCACCTTGGACTATACTATTCAGAGGCCTTTAAAAGAATGGAATTATAACTTGCATTGTCAGTATAGAAAGTACCTGGAGAAAATGCAAAGGTCTTTTGGCTCATGTTACACAGACTATTCTTAAATCTGTGACACTATATCAGGTCGTCCTGGCATGGTCAGAGGAAGGCTGGGAGGCAGTATTACCCAACCGGACCATAATGATTTTATTTATTCCACATGGCATAAAAACATGTTTGAATATAATGTGCCATAATTTTTCTGGTGATTTCTATGAATCACATTTTAATTATGAATAATGTTTTTAGAGACACTCCTGAAAATTTTTACCCAATGTTCCCTTGACAACCATCACATAAAGTATCTAAAGTGAAGCAGCTCCCATGACCAACACAAAAAAATCAACTTTAAAGCAGGGATTCCTAAAAGAACCATCAATCATCTCTGCCAAAAACGAGTCTCACAATTCACACATGCAATGAGTTGCTGAGAAATTTAGATCAACAACCAGAAAAACACATTTACTGTCAAATAATTGTTCAAAGGATTTTTGTACAAATATAAATTTTATAACTTCACTTGGGGCCTTTCTTCTTTTCTTGCAGCTAGAAATTTTCTCCGTGTGTTTAAGTTATTGCTTGACTAACCATCAGCTGAAGGTTTTCAGCTTTTAAGCCATCTTCTATAGCTACAGCAGGAAGGATTCTTGCTCCATGGTTCCTGCATCCAGGTCACTCAGAAATTAAAATGCTTGTGGAAGACAATGAGAGTGAATTTTCATTTTTGGGATTTACTTTCAGAAAATCCAACTGCTGGATCTCAGATAACCAAATAGGATCCAAGTAACCTACTTTTTAAAGAACAGATTGGTGGGGTGAGTCTTGGAATTCCAGCACTTGCTGCAGGTGTCTCTCTTCTGGCTTCCACTTTCCTTCATTTGTCAGAGTTGACAGCTTCTCCAAAAATGAGAAATAGGCATCAGGCTAAACAGAAATATAAATAAGTCAATTAGCTGTCAATGGAGCACCCTTTACGTTACTTACCCATGGAGATATTTTCTGGTCAATTGCCTTAAGAGACATCAATAAACATGAAATTTATTTTTGCATGGATAATAATGGCACTGATCTTTTTCCTCCCCTCTCCCCCAACATCCAGGAACTAACGCAAATTCGCACATGAATTTTCCAAAACTCACAACTTGGTTTAAATTATTTCAAAGGTGTTTGAGTCTGTGGCTTTTCAGTCCAGAGAGCTCCGGAACAAGTCGAAAATGGTACCTGCTGCTTCGCGCGAAGAGCCAGCGTCTGCCTGTCACTGAACGGCGCTCCTCCGATGGTGATGGCGGGCATCTCTGTGCTTTTCCTTCTCCCACTCCTACTTGTGGTCCAGAGAGCTCCGGAACAAGTCGAAAATGGTACCTGCTGCTTCGCGCGAAGAGCCAGCGTCTGCCTGTCACTGAATGGCGCTCCTCCGATGGTGATGGCGGGCATCTCTGTGCTTTTCCTTCTCCCACTCCTACTTGTATTTATTCCAAAGTCAGACTTCTCAACAAATTCTTCCAGGTATCCACCTCCCCTTTTTCCCAGTTCAGGGCCTAACAAATGGGTGAAATTCTCCAAAATTAAATGCAAGATTGGGCCGGCCCGGTGGCGCACTGGATAGTGCGCCGCTTGGGAAGCGCGGCGGCGCTCCCGCCCGAGGGTTCGGATCACACGCACCCAAAAAAAGCTAGTAGGGAAACTTGCCAGAATTTGAACCCAGATCTGCCAAAACTCCAAAGTCAGACCATAATTGTGTCTCCCAGTGTGTAAATATCTATCAAATACTTTGTGCACATGTGTGAACATGCCAAACTTTGAATGATTTAAGTATAACCTGTATTTTAATACTTAGGACAGCATCATAAAATTAATTTCTAAATGAATATTGAAATTTATCCAGTTTCTATGTTTAGCAATTGGTGTTAATTTACCTCTCATAAGTGCTAGAAAGGTTCTACAATACCTCCTCCAGCCCTTTTATACTATTCAAGCTTTTTATTAGCCCTAATGTTGATTGCCTTCCCAGGGCATCTACTAGTTTGAGTATAATTTGTCTAATTAAATTTAAAGAAGAGATGTTTCAGGGAGCACCATTTCATCATTTCCTCTTAAACTCTATGCTGTGGACTTTAATGAGGACCTAAACCCCATCTTAACCCAGCATAAACCGGTTTAATCGGCTTCGGGCTTCGACCGGAGGCGTAGAGTAGCACTTGCACAACTCCACTGAGCCCTGCGCACACTCGCACCTTGACCACCTCTCCCAGAAAAAGGAAAGCGACGAGAGTCCCCCTGAACGCAAAAATCTGTGTGCCCAGCTGAGGAGAGAAGCGCAGAGAACTCCCTCGTCCAGTTAAATAATGTCTTTGTCTAGACCCGCAGAGTGTAAAGAGCGTTGGTGCAAGAACCGAGATTATTTTGTTTCCGCCCTCTAAGAAATAAAGAGGGTGCTGGAGTTGGGGCCAAACATATTCATAAACGGCACAGTCTGAATTCGCCCTGTAGTTTACCAACTAACCGGTGCTTTTTCCGGGAAAAATATTCTTGAACTGAGAAAGAGTGCTCATTTGAAGAGTGTTTCGTTTTACACGAAAACGTGCTCCACTCTGTGCGTCCTCCCCCGAGGGTATTTGCTCTGGCGCCTAGAAGGAATTTTGTCCCAGGGCAGTTAGAAGGGGGCAAGGGATGGCGGAGGGGCATTGGACCTTCTCCTCAATGAGAGACCACGCTAGGTCTCCCCCAGAAGGCTCAGCCGCCGGCACGACAATTCCGGATCCGGACTCTACGTACGCGCGAGCAGGGGACGGTTCAAGGGGCTTTGGCGAAGCTAAGAAGAAAACGCTGGTTTCTGATTCCCACCAGACATCTCCCCACCACATGCACCGGGTCCTGCGGTCCCCCGCCCGCCCCACGCGGGTCCCAGCTTCCTCTATTTCCCGCGTAGAAAGAATT
>NW_007729935.1:127100-133385 GCF_000696425.1 Galeopterus variegatus | reverse complement strand
CTGAGTGCGAGGGAGGGTGGGATATGGGCAGGGGTTGCCCGCAGCAGGGCCAGGCCGGGTGTGTGCGCGGCCCCAGGCGCGCATGCGAGCGTCCCGCACGCGCTCCCGCACCCCACACAAGCCTCGCCCGGCGCGCTCCAGGGCCCCTAGGAGTGTGCGCCCGGAACACACCGTGCGTGAGCGCCCCTCCCTGCCGCAGCCGAGCGCGCTGCGCCCCCTTCCGCCAACCTGCCGGGGCTGCGTTTCTAACAACGCGGGTGTCCGGGAGACTTGGTGAGCGCTCAAGGCCCGACCCCGACGCAGACGTACCTCCGAAATCATCCTGTTCTGAACCCGCATCCAGCGCCAGGCGTGGGAGTCCCGATCCCGTTCTAAGGAATTAAGGAAACCTTTGGCGACGAGGAAGCCTGACTCCTCACCGCGTCCAGCTGCCCGGGTCGTGCACCCGAGTGTGGCCCGCAGCTCCCGCAGCCCCCGCAGCCCGTGTGCGGCCCAGGGCGAGCAGGGCTGGTGAGGGCGCCCCCGCCACCCGCTCCGTGTCGGACCAAATGAGGTGCGGTCCCCACGCTGGCGTGGCCCCGCCGCGGCTCAGATCTGAAGTCCGGCTGTCGCGCGCCCCGCGGGGCAGAACCTCTGACCCGAACAGCCCTCAGCGGTGGACTTCGTCTCCTTCTCCTCCCGGGAGGGATGAGTGTGTTCCCGGACGCGAACCCCTCAGGAAGCCCATGTTCCACGTCGGCCTTTAAAAGAAAATAAAAATCCGCAGGACGCGGGAAGAAGCCCACGCCCGGGTTTGGGGCAGCCGCGCGCGTCCGGGCCAGACTGAAGGGGCCAACCTAACCCGTCCCCATGCCCGCCGGCCTTTCTGTGACTTTCTCTACATAATCCCCGAAATGAATTAGCGTGCTTCTTCCTATAGATTTGTTTGCATTAGGGAGGAGATTCCCCACTGATAGCTTTGCTTTTCAAATAGACCCCCCCCTACTAATTAAAAGAAACGAATTTGTGTCTTTAAAGTACTGTAACTACCCTATATCATAGTCAGCCCTACATTAAGGGTTGGCTACTACGATTATTGCCTGCTAGAAAAAATTTTAAGCCCATCATGTTAGTGCTTTCTTTGATGTACAGAAATGTTTATCTCAGGTGGATAGGTTTTGTTTTGTTACTTAAAAGGTATTTTTGGGTTGGTGTTTTGAAGGGCTGTGTCAGCGACGTCATTAATGAACTAATCAGTTTTTCACATTTCAAGGCGGTGTGTAATTGATGTAACCACTGAGGAATTTGCACGCCAGGCTAAGACTCCTTCAGTTCAGGGGTTTCCAGACGGGATCCCGGGCTCCCTGGAAGCCGCAGATTGTTTCTAGACGAAAGCAGGGCTGCCTCTCCCCGACCTGTGATTTTGAGTCGATGTTTCCATTAAGATGGGCCGAGAGCCCTGCGGGAGAGGGCGGTGGGTCCCGGGAGGGTGGCGGGACGCCCGGCTCCCCTCTCCCTCGGCCCCCAAATCCTTGGCCGGGCCCCAGCGCCGCTCCTGGGAGCCGGACGAAGCCTGCGCTCCGAACGGGTCCCCGACCTCCGCGGAGGCCACTAAATGTCTGTGAGAGTCGGGAGGGGCGCTCCGGCATCTTCTCAGAGACCGGGGAGAGGGCCGGGCCGGTCTTGGGAAAAAGGCAAGGAAAATGAAGAGGAAAGGGCTCACCCCTCGCTCCAGGTAAAGTTAGAAGAAACACGTGGCCACCAAGTGTACTCGAACCTGGCGCGGCTTCGGTTGCTCCCAGTGGCTCTCTCTCAGGGACTTTGCTAATCACTGTAATTAATTACCAGTGACACTGTTTCTGTTCCCCTAAATGCATCTCCTTAAGGGAGGGGAGAAGTAAGCAGTAGCTAGTCCAATCCTCGGACACGAAGCACTGTCCCAGCCTGCCCCCTAGAGCCCCCAATCCCAGAACCCGAAGTTTCCTGGACCACCAAGTCCAAGGAGAAGGGCCGCGCTCTCCGCGGATCCCAGAGAGCTGAGTCAGCGTCAAGCAGCCTCACCCTCACAGGCGCCCCGGAAGGTGGGAGCAATCTCCCGCCCTGGGATGCCTCCTTCCCTTGCCCTCCGCTCTTGGGGGAGACCGAGCTGCGGCCCGGGCACCCTGGCCGAGGGCTGCAGGTTCTGGAGAGACAGGATCCCTGGACCCCATGCACGAAGGCGGATCAACACAGGTTACTGCGGTGTAATCATCTAATCAGATACGCCGAGGGACCTAAAAGCAAACACTTTCTCCAAAAAGTAACTTCCAATGAAATAAATTACTAAAAACAAAACAAAAGGAGAAATAAACTTCTCCCCCTCTCTACTTGGGGACAAGCGAGCAGAGTCTTGATCTCTGGAAGAGTAAATTATTACGAAATTGCTCTCTATACCCGTACTTATTTTTAAACAATGAGTAGTAAACTGTAATTGTGGTCCGATTCTTTCTGGGAAGAGCAAAGACCCCAGAAAAAGTTGATGGTGTCTCCACGGGGTTTATAGAAGGAAAGAAGTGAAACACTGAAGCACTCGAGGATAGCTCAGTCCCCAAAAGCCTCCCAGCCATGAAATCGTCGTATATGTGATGCTGGACGCAAGCGGGGTTTTCTGGGGTAACCATATCCTACTGATTGGCTGTGTAGACAAGGGCTTATAGATCACATAGGTTTGAATCCCCGTAGTCCTGTATTCTCTGTTGCCTCTGCTTGCTGGTGCGGTTGAAGTTCTCCTTAAACTCCACTTCAGAGGTTCGAAATCCAATGCCAGGAATGGGAGTAGCCCCCCCCCCGCCCCCCCTTAGTAGCAGGGTCTCTGATCTCCTTTGGCCACTGCTGCAGCTTCTCCGGGAGCCCATCTGGGTGGAACATGTGCGCGTTCTCTCCTTGATCTCACGCGGAAGTCGGTTTCTGCTGGGTAAGGGCCTCAGGTAGGCGCGGGGTGGGGTCCGGGGGGAAAAGAGTTGCGGAGCATCTGAAGACGGAAACCCAAGCAGATGTGGGTCGGTCCTGGCCCGCCCCTTTCCTCTTGGGGCCTGAATTTCTTCCAGGTCAGTTTCCTAATGGAAATTTTCTAAGAGATGGGGAGCGAGGGGGGCGTGTTCGAGCGCGCGTGAGACAGACTGGGGGTGGGGGCGCCCTGTGAGCAGGTCGCGCGCCCGAAGCCCCCGACCTCAAAGTGTTCGACCCTTTTTCCTACCCGTCTTCTTCCTGCCCCCAACCTCCCTTCATTCTGGATTCTGCAGGCTCCTTCCGGGCCAGGAGGTGAACCTCCTTTTCCAGATGATGCCTGAGACTGGTGGGTTTTCCGCTGCATCTATGCCTCTCCCCTGGGACCCGCGAGGCTGGTGCCAGTTCTCTGGGCGAGGCGCTCAGCTTTAGGCCCAATGCGTGGGCCAGGAGTGTTTCTTCGCAGCAGGAGTGAGGGATACATAGCAGGTGTCCCAGGCCGTGGTCACTGCCAATGTTCCTGATTACTCCAATTAGCACTTGTTCAGTGCTTTTCTAGTTTAAACAGAATTTCCAGCTTCATGCTAACTGTCCCACAAACGGCCTGTGGGTGTACGTCCTAAGGGTCCTGCTGCAAGGGCCCCAGGCTCTACCAGGAACGAAGGTTTTTCCTTCACTATTCCACTAGCCATTACTCTCCTTCCCACCTGGGAAACCTCGAAATCCGCACCCAAGTACCTTTGGTGTTTTCGGTGGTACGGTCGGGGACCCCAGACCCACAGTCATGGGGAGCGGGGAGTTGTGAAAGAATGTGTTTGGGGGAGCGGGTATAAAACGCCTGCTCGGGCTCTGCTGGTTCAGGCTTTAGGCCTGGAAGTATCCCACGCCCACGTATCTTCCAGTCTTCAAACACTCCATTATGCTACCTCTCAAAGCGCGATTGGAACCTGTCTTTGCCGATGCGTGAACAGCGGCTGCCATCGTGAAGACCTGGTAGCGAGAGCTCAAGTGCGCTTTCCTTTAAAATCCGGAAAATTTGGTTTCAGGAAAGTTTCCGTTCCTGTTTTTTGTCGGGTTTCTCCCACCTCCACATGTTTCTGCGAGCTGGGTAATCCTTTTCAAGCCCGGGAGGAATTCTCCAGCGTCCATAATTGAGAATCAGAAATAGTGGGGGTGAGAGAAACGTTAAATCTTCCCGAAGCCAGGGAGGTGCCGGAGAGCACTGGGGGCGGAGGGGAGGGACAGTTGGGGGGCGGCGGAAGCTGCGGTGGGGTCTGGTCTCCGCAGCCCCTGTCCCTTCTGCGGCAAGCCCCCAGCGGGCAACTGACAGCGCAGCCCAGCGCGGGATTCCGGGCGCGGGAGCTGGCCCGCAGCGCGGGGTTTCGGCAGGGCGCAGACCCGCTCGCGCGTGGCCCTGACCCTTGGCGCGCACTCCTGGAAACAGAAAGAGCGCCTGGATTCAAAACCCCAATGGCAAGTGCGGATTCCTCTGCGCTCCCGGCTTGCGTGGCTGCGCGGCTTCTGGGCACCATCCCTGAGAGCCTTGGTCTCGCTGTGGGTTTGGCAGAGCGCGAGCGGCAGGTGGGGGCAGAGCCCAGGCTTGCGCAAACTATCGAGTCCACCTAGGGAGCCTATGCCGCTTCGAACGCCTTCAAACTTCTGACCTCCAGGGGGGGTCCCTGGAAAAGGCCAGGAGCGCCTGCTGCAAGCACGACGGTCGAAAGCAGGTTCCTCTCAGGCCGAGGAGAGAGCGGTGGCACCAAGAACAAAAATCCCTGCGTCCGGACTCGCGGCGCCGTGTGCCGACCTCCAAGTCAGGCGCCTCACAGACCCACAGATCTACAACCTGCGGCACACGGCCGAGAGGCACTCCCCCCGGACCCGACGCCCCAAGCAACTGCTCTGCGTCCTCTGCGCCTGTCCCTGATCCGGGGCGCCTGGGAAGCGGGCGTCCGCACCACATTGGAGGGTTCAGACTCCTGGAAGGGGTGGGAGTTTGTGCAACCGCCGCTGCGGGGATGTGCGGAGGACCGTGGACCGCATACCTATCCCCGGATTGCAGGAGTGTGAGGGGGCGGAGGAGGCGGGACAAGAGGACTCTCTAGGTACAGTGTGACCTTGAGGGAGATCGCCGGGATCCCTGGTAACCGCGTCTCCAACTGGGCCTTCCTTCTCCAACTGCCTTCTGCCCCATCACCATGGGCCCCATTAACGCCCTCCCGGTGACCTTGCCCCGCGACCCTCGCCCTGAAGCGCCCGACCAACGGCGACTCCCTGAAATTAGGACCGAGCCGGATCGGGCTGCGCGGCCGCTCTGGCTGCGGGAGCCAGGGCAGTTGGGCCTGTTCCCGCCGGCGCCCCGGGAGAGGCCTCACCGCTGGGCTCAGCAGCCGGCTCCCTCCCTCCTTCCGCCCCGCGCGCCCCAGCTGCCTCCAGCTCCTCCAGGGAAGGCGCCAAGGTTCATTCGCCCTCGCGTTTCCAGGACATTAAGGGCAGAAAAGTCACTTCGGAGCCTCTCGCTCGGTTTCCGAGTGTGTGTGTGTTGGGGGGCGGGCCTTCCCTCTGGCCTCCCCTTCTCGGCTCTCGGACCTGCGATGCGGAGAAGGTGAGGACGCGGGACCAGCGCGGGCTCGGAGGATTCGGTCTCCCCTGGCAGGGTACTTGGCCTGTGGCTCACGCCGCCTCCTCTCGGCCGCGCCCGCCCCTGACCTGCCCGGGAGCCACGGAGGAGGCCTTGGCACCCCTCCTTCCTCTGCCTCTCCCCGCCGCCCTTCCTAGCGCCCAGGTCCCGCGACCGCTCCCAGCAGAGGGTCCCCGCGGGGCGTCGCGTGCACTCACCGCGACTTCGCCGAGCCCGGGAGCGCGCGGGTCTCTTCCGGGAGAGTCCCTGGAGGCGGCGACGCGGAGGCGCGCCTGTGACTCCTGGGCCGCGGCGGGGTCGGAGGCGAGATTCGCCGCCTCAGCCCCCATCCCTCCCCCCTCCTGTCCCCTCCCCCGGGCGCTGGCGGCCCAGTGCTCCGCCCGAAGGCGGGTCCGCCATAAACAAACGCGACTCCGTCGCACGTGGACCGCGGAGCTGCTGCGCCTCGCAGCAGACCGCGGGCTCCGGGCGCTGTGTCTCCCCGCGCAGGGCGCGGCTAGGGAGGGCAGGAGAGTGCTCCCGGGCCCCGGCCCGGCCCCAGCCGCCTCCGCCCCGCTCCATGGCTCCGCGGCCGCCGCCGCCCATGCCGCCCTCCAGCTCGGAGGGGCCTCGAGGCTGCGGGTGCGAACACTCCGTTAAGGACTAAACAGCACCGCAGCCCGCTCGCCCGCCACTCCCCA
>NW_007729935.1:112834-126533 GCF_000696425.1 Galeopterus variegatus | reverse complement strand
CATCACCTCGCAGCTGGATAAAGCGTCCATCATCCGACTCACCACCAGCTATCTGAAGATGCGCGCCGTCTTTCCCGAAGGTGAGGCCGCAGGCGGGCGGCCGGGCACGCTGGGGAGCCGGGCGGCCTCGGCCCAGGCGGGAAGCCGGAGCCAGCCCGGAGGGCGTCTTGGGGAGGCCGCGCCGGGGGGCTTCACCTCTTCCCCGACTCGATGAGAGAGGCCAGGGCCACCCAGGCGAACGAACCATCTCCTGGCCCCAAGCTGGGCCGCGGCTAACCAAGAATTGTTCCAGAGGCGAGGGATCCCCAAACCGGCATCCGAATGCTAGTCCGTTCTGGTATTGTTTTCTTTCTTTTCCCTTTTTCTTTCTTTGCTAGTCTATTCTGAGGTTTTTCTTTCTTTCTTTTCCCTTTCTTTTCCTTTCTCTTTCCTTCCACCCCTCCGTCCTTTCCTTTTTTCCCTCCCTCCCTCCCTTTTTTCCTTCTTTTCTTTCATCAACTCTCCTTTTGTTTTTCCTTTTTGCATTCCTCCTTCTCTTTCCTCTTTTCCTGGAGGGAGTGAAGGATCATTGCTGCTCCACACGCTAAAAGCGAGCTGGGTGCATGGTGAGGCCCAGGCACTTCAGGCCGAAGCGGCCTGGCCGAGCACTTGTGGGGAGCCAGGGCTTCAGACTCGGGGCTGCTGCCGCCTCTTCTCCACCTGCCTTTCTTGGGGCTGGGGCTCCACAGATCAGAGTAGGAGAGATGGCAGTTGGTGATCTGAGACCCGGCGGGAAAGACAGGGCGGCGATTCGTTGGAAAATGGAAGGAGGGCCTGAGCTTAGCCGTTCTTTTTAGGATTGAAAAGGTGCCACAGTGAGCAAGGATCACTGAGACCGAGGTCCAGCAGAATCGGGATTACAGGAAATGGGGGCACGCTAGGTGAGCTTTCTGGCAGGCAGACGGCGGCCAGTGCCTGTGACCGTGGCCACCCGACCAGGCACCTTCCAGGACCAGGTCTCAGGGAGGCCTGGTCACCACAGCATTGGTTTTTGGTGTCCTCGGGTTGTAGGCCAAGCTCCTTCCAGTGTCTCTGTCCCCGGTCAGGGTAGTTGCAGCCTAGCTGGAGGGATTCTGACACTTTGCTGGGAGGTGCAATGTTCAGGGGCCTGATGGGTGACCCAGGACCTCCGGGCCCAGGAGCCGGGAGGGCTTCACCGGCCTCTGGAATCCTGAGAGCTGGCGCCGGGCTAGGGAGCCAACTTCAACTGCAGGGCAATTTCCTTTAACCCCGTCCCAGCAGAGCGCTCCACTCGCAATCGGCAAGCTTTACCTTTTGTGTTTGCTGCCTCCAAGCCTATCTGTGATCGTGTCCGGGTCTGGAGCTGTTCTTCCCACCACCTTCCTGGTGGAGCGCGGTGCAACCCCACGGTGCATGGACCAGGGAGCCAAGCGCCGGAGGACCCGGGAGCAGAAGGGAGCCGCCGGAAGCGGTAGCTTGGCTTCTCTGGAGCCGCGCGGCCTAGGGGCGCTCTCCTCCCGGGCCCAGGAGTCATTGACCTGCCCGCCTGGAGCCTAGCGCACGTTCCTTTCTGTTTTCTACTTGAACAGACAGAAACTCTCGCAATGGGAGATATTGGTTGCAGTGGTCACCACCTATACACCCAAGAGTGACCCCTTGGCCGGAGAAGTAGGGATGATTCCTTTCCACTTGGAGAGGAGAGGTGGTAACCGGTTTGCTGGGATAAGCCATTTTTTAAACGCATGCTACAAAGCAGACGTGGAATCCGGACAGGGCACCAGCCTCCTCTTCTTCTCCCCCCTAGCCCACTGGAAATGTAGTATGTATGAAGAAAGGATCAGAAGATTAAATGACTTGTTGCCAGTGATTTCGAGTAAACCAAAAATTAGTTAGAAGTGGAGGTCTGGGAAGAGTGCTCATTTTAAACCATTCGTCATTTGTGGGATTTCCACGAGAGCCTGTTAAAAATCGCAGGGGTCAATATTTAAATTGGGTCTGTGCGGTCTCGCTCTGGAAAGCCAGTCTCCAGCCATTTGAGCCCCGAATGGCTGAGCCCTGAGTCCATTACAGGGGTGAGTGTGATGGGGGTCAGGCCCTGAGCAACTGGCACCTGTGCTATGTTCGGGAACAGCCTAGTTGAGGGGCCATCTGTGCATCTCCTGGGGAGTGATCCTGGAGGTTGGCACTCCAGAAGGGGTTGGGAGTTCTGGAAAAGATCGTGAATCTGGGAGATCTGGTCTGGAGAAGGGAAGAAGGCAGTGGCCTAATTCCTCCCTTCCCCCTCCCTGTAGTGCTGGAGTAGGGGCACAGACCTGGAGGGGCAGACATGCAGCCTGGAGACTCTTGTCAGGCGGTTCAGGGGCCCCAGGCTTGGAGCTCTGGGTGGCAACACCATTCCCCTCAAGTCAGGCTGGGTCTGAGGAGTTGTGAAGCTGGAGCATAGGGCAGAGAGAGACGATGAGTTTAGAGAGACCTCCATTGTACAAAATAACTTGCTCACTCTTCAGGTAGCATGAAAGTGGCATCTTAATTGATTTAACCTGTTTTCAGGGAACCCAAAGTCTGTGCTGGAGGATGCGGCTACAGGTTCGGATGGGGCCTGGTCAAGCCGCTGGGTCACGGCCGTGGCCTTAGGGAGGATTTAGGGCCAGGGCCATCCTGGGCAGTGGCAGGAGCTCCCAAATGGCTGCCAGCTCTCAGCTGCAAATGGAAAGCTACCTAGCCAGGTGCAGTCTTGCCCTGGAGCAAGTGGAATCCCTGAATAAAGAAGAATCTAGAGACCAATTTAGGACTTTGGGACTCAGAAAATAAATAGCATAGCCTGAGGAATCACAGGAATCACCAGACTAACTCTGCATACCTGGGTAAATTGAGGCCAGAGAAGAGACAGGTTTTTCCCAAGATCCCATGGCAAGGGCAAGAGTAGGCCAGTCACTGCCGTGGTGGGCTGGTGTGCAGCCTGTTCTCCCACTACTAGGGAGAGGCCACCTGTCTCAGCAACATTTGCCCCATATCTCCTCAGGTGGAAAGACAGAAAGAGCTCAGAGGGGTCCCTGCACCAGAGCAGAGAGAGGCAACCAGAGCCAAGATAGACACCCCAACCAGTAGCCTGTCCACGGGCTTAGGAAGAGCTTTCCATTTTTTCAGCTAGGTTGGAGGCTCTACTGTCAGGCTGTCTGGCTATGCCTCAGTCACCCTGTCTGTAAAATGGGCTCATTAGAAACTCCAGCACCCATACAGGGCTGCTGTGATCATGTGTGAGGATGAACAAGTGGAACCGTGCAGTGCAGGTGGAAATCTAACATGTTCGTATTCCAGTCACTTCTTCCCGTGAGCTCCCTGGGCCACAGGCAGCTTCATTGCCAGGGCAGAGGCTCACTGCCTGGAGTCTGAGACCCACTGCTTTCTGGGTGGCCACCTTTTCTCTACTTCAACAGCAAACTAAGTGCGAGGTAGATGGGGCCAGGAGGGGGGCAGGAGAGCAAGGCTGGCTTTGGAAGGAGGGCTTGAAATGGAAAACTCAGTGCGTTTTAGCGGGTGATTGGGAAGGTGGGTAAACACAGGGCTGGGGCCCCACAGTCTGCCCGCCCTCCTTGCAGTCCTATGGCCCTCCGCTCAGGAGAGAGGCACTTAGTAAAACTGCAGAAGCACCCAGGCAGGTGAACTCTGGTTGGTCCCTGCCCATAGTTGCACTGTGACAACAGGCGGCAGGACGCAGAGAAATTTCCACTGGTGGGCGGGCCCACTGGGCCCACCCTCGGCCTCAAGATGTTGGACTCAGAGCTGCAGCAGCGCCACCACCAACGTCAAGGGTTCTGCCCTTCCCAAGGAGCCCAGATTCAAGCTCTGGGCAGCAGGGCAAGGGATGGTGTCTCTTCCGGAACCTTGCACACTGAAGGCTGGCACAAGGAACTGGACCAAAGTCCCAGCTTAGAAATAGAGTTGGAAATCGAGATCAAGGCTGACTCTCCTTTCTCCCCATTTCCCAGACCTGAAGACCCAAGACCGGTGTTGATGAAAGAGAGGAAGTACAGCTGCATGAGAAAACATCCTTCACATGTACACAGAAGTGGGGTTCAAGGCCTGAGTTATTCCAGTGGCTGGTTTCCTTTGGGTTTAAATTCAGTGGCGGGCAGCCCCCATCCCTCAACCTGAGCGCCGGCAGGGAGCTAACTGGTTCCCTGAATCAAAACGATTTGATTTGGAGGGTTTGGTCAAGAGAAACTCGCTCTGTATCCACATGCCACATGAGGTCGTAGATCCGAGGCCTTTCTTTACCGCAGCCCAACACAGTGTTGATTTTTAAAAATAGACTTTTAAAAGAATAATGTAGATTTTTACAACTCTCTCCACTTTTTTTTTTTTTTTTTTTTTTTTTTGGGGGGGGCTGGCCCGTATAGGGATCTGGCCCCTTAGGTCCTGGTGTTACAAGGCGGTGCTCTAATCAGCTCAGCAACCAGCCAGCCCCTCCTCATCTCTACTCAGAAGCCTGCCAGGCTGTGGCAGAAGGAGAGCTCACAGTCGTCGAGCAGGTCTCTCGGGGCGCAAGGCCTTGGCCTTCCAGGAGAGAAACCTGGGAGCTCGCATGCTGCAGATCCAGGCCCCCAGGGTCCAGAGCCCAGGACCCGGACCCGGGGAACTCCAGGGCGCAGTGGGGGAGCCTCACCCGGGCGGGTTGGGCTGTTCTGGGTGAGGCACGCTCCTTCGTGCGGTTGGCCGCTGGGCTGGATCCCACACTCCCAAGGTCTAGGCATTCGGCGTTGGTCATGGGGGGCTTTCCGTATGTTGTCAGAGCCTGTGCGACCCTTGCTGGCAGCACCCCGGCCAGGATGGAAGACCCCCCCCACTGGGCCACAGGAGGCTTCCTTGGGGTGTCCCTACCTACCAGCCCCTTCACACCCCATCCCCGGTCCGTCCCCTTTGTCTGGAAAAGGGTGCAAGAGACGGACTTTTCAGCGACCTGGGAGAAAACAGAAGGATTCCAGGTCCAGAGAAAGTGCACGGAGGAGGCTCCAGTAACAATTTGCTGAGATCCTGGTGTCAAGAGAGGAGGCTTATTAGAGGTAGAACCTACGGCTCTCTTAGGGTATCAAGGCGGGGACCTGGCCCGAACTCCACCCATTCCCCCTTGCACAGGCTCACCGCTCCTGTTAGTCCCCGAAGTGATCCCCCCCCATCCCGTCACCCCTGCAGGCAGGTAGTACGCTGGATTTCTCTGGAATGACACGGTCTTTAGACGCTGCCTCAGCAGCAAGCGCGGGAGTCCCCAATGTGTGCTTGGATGGAGGAGAGGAAGGAGTAAGCCGCAGTTCCTTTCTCCCCTACCCCCTTCCCCTTCTTGACTTTGGAGTGGTTTGCAGTCTGAAAGTGCGATCTTGTGTCCTCCGATGGCCCACCTGGCAGAAGAGATTGCGCTCTCCAGAGACACGCTCCCTCCTCCATCCAGCCTGAAAAAAGGGTGATAATTAGGGGAGTGGAGGCTGGAGTTGGGGAAGGAGTGGAGAGCAAGAGAAGGTTGAACCGAGGTGATGGCAGCGGAGGCAAACACCCAAGCCTGGTGCTGGGGCGGGCTCACTGAATCAATCCCACAACAATCCCATTTTAGAGGTGAGAAGTAAAGGTTAGAGGTCAGGGCACTTGCTGGAAATCAGACCATGTGGACTGGATAAGCTGGAATCTTAAACTGAAGAGGGGGAGGTAGAGGAGGTGAGATCCCTGCTGTCCTGGTGGGGGCTCCTGGACAGTCTGCCCTGGATTTGTCATACATCCAGATCCAATTTTCCATGGAGGGGTGGGAGCAGGGACAGGCGCCTGTTATTAACCCCACTTGATTTTCACGAGATCTCTGTGAGAGTCTTTTGTCGCTATTTTCAGATACCCGAGGTTGCCCCTCAGAAATGAGAAAATGACCTCCTAACCTCGTTCTCACCAAAGTCCAGGCCCTGGCTCCAGGTTGGACCCATGGTTGGCCAGGGCAACAGCGAGTTTTGCTCCCCTGTCCAGAGGAAGGAGCAAAGCCAGCTGCCTCCTTTAGGTCTCAGCTCGTGTGTCCCCTTGTCTGAGAGAGCGGCCCCTTTACAGTGAGGGAAGCATCTCCCATTTGCTCCCAAATTGTCTTATTTGTGTGGTTCCATGTTTATGGTCTGTGATCTGTATCTGGAGGTACCCCCAGGGCCAGCTGGGTCCCCCCTACAGCAGTTGCTTAAAATCTGTTTGTTGACAGAGTAATCTAGTCCCGGATAGGAAGGACCATATATAAGCAGCTTCTGTGGCAAGAGCGTCAGGTCCGGGTTTAAACCCCGCGGCAAACAGAGGGAGTACAGATATGCACGCACCCACAAACCCTGGGAAAGGGAAAGTGGGAACTTCAAGGCTGACTAGCAAAAGCAGGGCATGTGGGCTTGGCTCCCTTTCCCCTGATGCTACCTGGCTGTCGTCCCTGACTTCCAGTAATATGGGGTCCCCAGCTGGTTTTGCAGGGCACATAGGCTGGGGGAAGCCCAGCTCTAAAGGGGAAACCACAGGGTGGGCTTGGGACCCCCAGCTGCTGCCTCAGCAGTCAGTGCCCAGGGCTCCCAGGCGAAACAAACCACTAATGATTGCTAACCCTGGAGGAGCTTAGCCCAGTCTTTTTTTTTTTTAACCCCACCCCCACCCCCATTTTTCAAATAAACAAAGCCCTTTGTTAGGTCCAGATAAGGGCCACATGCTTAGCCCCTCACTCTTTTAGAAGTGTATACCACTTTACAGAACCAGAATGACTTTTTTGTTACAACCCTTACCTTATTTAATCTCTGCGTTCAGCCCAAAGTAAATTTTTACGGGCTGAGTGAAAAGACCTCGCCCACAGCGGTTTCTAATGGAAAAGTTGGCAGCGTCTCCGCCCGGGGTGAGGTGGCTGTGGCGGGGGTGCTGGGGAGAACCAACCAGCCACCTCCCGCCAGGTCCGAAAGGGGCGTTCGCACCAAATCTCCGCCAGCAAAGTGGAGGACTCGGGAAATGAGAGGAAAATTTGTTACTACATAAGAGAACAAACTCTCTTGAAGTATCCGGATATGGTCTTGGGTGCCCAACACACTTTTTCATGTAGAGCCAGAGCCTTCGACAGGCCTTTGGGACAGTCGGCAGGGGGGTCTGGTCTCGGGGTCACTCCCAAAGTCTCAGGTTTCTCTAAATCCTTCGGTGCTCACCTCCTGCACCGTGCGGGACCAGTGCGGCTTCACTCTCCAGCGCACCGCCAAGACCCGGAGAACGACCCAGGGGCAGGGAAGAGAAACACAGTTACCAGGGTGCATTTGTCTATTTTCGGACATCAGAATTCCTGCGTCCTTGAATTCTTTATTCACCCAAGCCCGGGGGCTTTTAAATTTGGGTTCTTTTCATTGTTGGTCAAATGAACCAGCTGATGCCACCAGGCTGCCCGCCTGGGTGTCGGAGAGGAAGGACCTGCGCCTCAGAGCAAGTGCTACGATGCTGAACACCGTGGTGATGCCACCGGGGTGGCAGTGATTTCCTCCGGTTAAAGAGACACCTTCACTCATGTGGTGGAGGCTGGGAGGCCACGAATAACCTGTATTTGGGGGATCGGGACACGTGGAAATTAGCTACTTCCTTACGGGGCGACCAGGATAAGCCCCTAGTTAGTAGATCCCAGGAGGAGAAATTTAAAATCATCTCTTTCTTAGTTGCCAAACAGTTTACGTAGGGGTCTGCAAAGCCTCAGCCCTAGGCGGCGCGGTGCGTTTTCCGCCTCCTGAGATTGAGGCCTCCAGAAACCGCAATGCTCCGGGGCCCACAGGGACAGCGGGGAGACCTAGGGTGCCTGCACCGCGACTCTCCAGGAACTTAGTGGCGGCTGCCTGTTTGAAAGGGCTTGGCGGCCCCGGGGACGGCCCCTGCGCGTCTCGCCCGCCTGCAGGCTGCTGACCTGTGGTCCTGCGCTCCCGGCGCACAGGCGAGCGGGGCTGGGCCTGGCCTGCAGTTCCCTGGGGGACGCGCCAGCGTGGTCCACAGCTCACCCCACAGCGGTCGCAGCTGGGGGTGGGCGCAGAGAGGGCGATTCTGACCGGCAGGGCTCTCTTTCCCCGGTGGGCTTTCTGCATTACTGGTGGCCTTCGGGGAGGTGGGGGACTCAGTGAAGAAACGGAGGGGATGGAAGAGCTCGACTGTGTGACGACAGACATCTCCCTGTTACCTCGAGTGTATTCGCGGCTCACGGGGCGTGTGGCCCACCCCTCCCCCCTCGCAGATTTGGGGTTTGCCCTCGGGAAGCCCCGCGGTAAACCCTTCCCGGCCGGAGCTCGGGGTTGGACTGGGGAGAGCGCTCCCAGGAAGCCTGTGAGGGCTGGGAGTCTGGGGGATAAGGAGGGGGAGGCCTTTTTATGCAGGAAAACTGCCTCCTGGGCGGCGGGGCTCTCCATCTGGACCTCTCGTCGTTGGGAAAATACAGAGTGCCGGCGACGCGGAGGGAGGGAGGGAAGGAGGGTCCTTGGGGGAATATTTGCGGGTCAAATCGATATTCCCGTTTGGCTACGAGGATGGCCAATTTCAAAGCAGATTAGATTACTTTGTGGCATTTCAAATAAAATGGCAATTTCAGAGCCACGAGCACGTGGGCGACCCGCGGGAGCGATGTGCCTGGCAGGCCAGTTCGCGCAGGGGCGCCTGGAGCTGGAGGCTTCTGCGGGATTTCCCCTCCGGACTTTTTCTTTTCAACCGAGGGCAAAGGGGCGGCGGCGAGGACACAGACGGCTGCCTGCTGGGCCGGGGAGGCGGCGAGGGGTGCTCCGGGCTGGGGTGGGGCTCAGGGTGCCGAGGTCCCCGGAGCCCTGAATGGCGCCCAGGCCTCCAGGTGCTGCCGTTTACTGGTTTACTTTATATACCCCCGTCCAGGTTTAGGAGACGCGTGGGGACAGCCGAGCCGCGCCGGGCCCCTGGACAGCGTCGCCAAGGAGCTGGGATCGCACTTGCTGCAGGTAAAGCTGCCGTGGCGGGAAAGGAGAGCCGCCGTGGTTGGCGGCACCGGCCGGCGACGGGGCGGGGGCTCCCTTCCGACCCTTCCACCCCACCCTGGAGGTGTCCCCTCTCCAAGAAGCGCCGGGTAGATCCATAGGCCACCCCCAGGCTGCAGAGGTCGCGTAAGGCAGGCGAATTCACCCCCACCCCACACACATCGCCCCCGTACCGCAGGACCCTCTAGCTCACTCGAGACCTAGTCCAAACGGTGCCCCTGCATGTAGTGAAGTCCTTTCCAACCTTCCCTCAGACACTTTGACTGAGCTCTTGCTCTGTGCCAGATGCTCGGCCAGGCGCTGCAGCCAGGGAAGGAAAGATCTGGATGTTTCGAGCCAGAGTGCAGCAGCTGTAAAGCGTTTGGCAATTGTGTGCGTTTGTAGGGGTTGCAATGATGGAAAGTCAGCGTCTGTAATAGAATCTTAACAGTTGGCACGTACTGAGAGTTTATTACAGGCCACATTCTGGTCCAGACCTTACTGTATTATCTTGCTTCACTGCCCACCTAGGGAGGGTTCTATTTTTAACTCCAGTTTTTCAGAGGAGGAAGTTGAGGCACAGAAAGGTTCAGTAACACGTCTGAGGTCACACAGCAAGAGGTGGAGCTGGGTTAACCCAAGTGGTTCAGCTCAGGATCCAGCGCCCCAAACCAGAACATGGTGTGGCCTCCAGGGTCACCTGGTTGTCAGAGCCCTTGCTTGATTTGGGGTCAGGCCCTTATCGCCACCAGCCCGGGGCCATTCAGCCTGCAGTTGCTACACCGCTCCGGACCTCAGCTTTCCCCCATAACGTCTGGGGCCCGGGGCTGTGCCTGGGTGTTGCAGTTCGGCCGGGTAGCCCTGCGCACGACCGGCCACTTCCAGGTCGGTGACTGGCGCTAGCTGGGGACAGCAACGCTTCCCGTCTGGGAATCTTTCAAATGCCTTTTACAGAGCCTGATCAACGACCCGATTCATTACCCCCGCCTCCCGTCATTTGTCTCTGCCATCGAAAACTGCCTACGGAGAGCTACTTTGCATTTCCTCCCTCTATTTTGTGTTTTCTTTAAAAGAAAAAAATGTTGGCTGCGGGACTCTGTGACTTAGGTCAGCGAGTCAGCCACAAGCTCTGCATTTTGAAAAAGCAGATCTTTTCAAAATTCTTTTGCCCCCAGTGCCCTAGTGTGATTTATTTTTCAAAATGCACGCGCTGGGACGAGAAGATCCCGAGGAATATCTGAATCCCGGAGCTTTTGCTATATGCAGCGAGTGGCGGCCGCCGGCCGGGTAATGGCGCTGTGCCCGGGAGCGCGGCCCGCGCGCCCTCGCCCCCCACCCTCGCGCACTCCCGACGTCGCGCACGGTGTTTTGCATGTTTCGTACTCCTACATATTGTAAGTGACACTAATATCAGGGACAACTAAGTGCCGGGGAACTTCTGTGAAAACCTGGTGGGCAAAGTCAACTCACCCAGACTTCTCCACTGAACATTTCTTTAATTAATTCCGGAGTGGTGTGTGGATGGGCGTCTTTGCAGTTATTACACATGAAAGCGAATTAAGTAATTTGAAGCCATGAGGGCATACCCAACATTTTCCATTAAGAATACACACACACACACACACACACACACACACACGCACGCACACATTTTGCCTCTGCTGGCAACTTTTAGAATTTAATTATTATAGTTTTTTTGCACGCACGCACGCACGCACGCACACATTTTGCCTCTGCTGGCAACTTTTAGAATTTAATTATTATAGTTTTTTTCTTTTTTACTCATTATTCTAGATATGGCTGGTTGTGAGATACTATTTTATTTAATGTGTGTCTTTGATGATTTCGGAGTTAAGCAAGCATGCAAAATGTGTCAAAACGTTTATAACTGTAAAATTGCTGTATAGTTTATGATTTTGAAATGCCACAGGTTTAGCTGGGAAGATCTTTTTTAGCTGAGTTAGAAACCTGAAAGTAAGGCTTATAATCAATATGCTACTTTCAAGCTTAGCATAGGGAAAGATAATGACAGTTTAGTTGGCAAAGAATTTTGCAGCTCACTTTATTTGAGACAGCAGAACATAAAGATATCTTTCAAGTTTCACTTCCACTACATTGTTTTTAGTCCCCCCCACCAGCAAGGCGGGGAGGGGGGGAGGTTGGAAAAACCAAAGGTAATCTGGTTTCAATTACATGCCATAAAAATAGAATTTGTGGCCAGAAATTAATTTGGAATATTTTTTATGGGGGCAGCGTTGTAGTTTGTACTGCTCTTTCACTAACTTTATTGCTTTTCTTTAGTTCTGGATCTACAATATGAACGCATAAATAAAATAGTTTCCTTTTTCAAAAATAAGTCTTTTTATCCTTGACAAACATAAATGTAAAAATCATTACTTTTTTATTTGTCTTAGTTATCCCTTATAATTTTACTTTATTGGGGGGGGGGTAGCCAACTTAGGCAAAAGCAGAATTTTATTTGGGTAGTTTTAATTTTTCAAAAGTTGATACTTTTCCTCCTCAAATTTTGCAAAGGTTATGTGATTTCTTGCAAATTCTAAATAATTAATTCTGTAGACATAGTCTGGTAAAAATAACCAGGTATTTTGTTTTATTTTCTGGGGAGTGGTAGTGTTTGGAATTTATTATTCAAATGGTACTTAGGGGTAACTAGAGAATTGTGGCAAATAAAGCGTATGTCCTAGTGGTATAAACGACTGCCAATTATGAACTAAAATGGTCTATATAGTGGTAGATCTCACCCCAAGTACCATAGAACTCCGGATTTGTGCTAAGTGCTAAAATAACCCCAAACAATAAAGCTACTACATTAAAACTGAGCATGATAGGAATTCTGAAATGTTTTGCATGATTTTGGTGATGTGGATGCAGGATTGTTTTTAAAGTACTTTAAAAGCATTTGAAAGCCTGGCATGAAACCTTGAGCGTTGTTACCTACAGTCCTTCGTATGGCCCTGAGCTCGGTTTTTGCATTCAACAGATGGGATTGATATATAATATTTTATACATTCCTCCATCCCAGTGATAATACAATTATTAGATTTAACTCTAATGTAGAACGATCACCTCTTACCCTGACACTTTCTCTTTTACAGACTTTGGATGGATTTGTTTTTGTGGTAGCATCTGATGGCAAAATCATGTATATATCCGAAACAGCTTCTGTACATTTAGGCTTGTCTCAGGTAGGTATTGCCTAATTTTGCATACAATCAAAATATTAAATGAAGTGTTAGCAGATCTTGACAGCCTTACCCACCTTGAAGATGAGTCTGTTGTTTGCTTTTGTGTTCGAACATAATCCAAAATTGCAACATCCTCTTCTTAGGACGTCCCACAGGGGTTTTCTTCTCCGTGTTACTTTTTACTTTCTTTTTGCTTTGGGGTTAATGACCAGTAAGCATATCTTCTCCGCAGTCAGCCTTGTTCTGAGATTCTGCCCAGTACCCTGGACTCTGCTTGCATAGCAGCGTTAGGTATGCCTGAAAAGAGCTTCACAAAAGGAGAAGTTTCACTCCGCACTTGCTGATCTGCACGTGGTATTAGGGGTTGCTATGAAGTGAGAGAAAAGCTGATGTCGAACATGGATTTTATGTAGAATGTGCTTTGGAGAGAGAGAAAGGGGAGGGGTAGATTTATGAGTGTTCACATGGAATTCAGGATCATTTTTCCTGAGTTTTTCCAGTTCGGTGGTAGTTTCAGTAAAGCATTTTATATGCTTGTGATAGAAACTCATAAAACTAAGTTTACTACTGTTTTGCACAGCAAGGTCCTGGTTTCTTTAGAACTTTTAAATATTACCAATTTTTCTGGAAAAGTGGAGCCCTCTTTTAAAAAGGGGTTCGTCCCTCAGGGGAAAGAGGTGGACCCAGCTTTCTTTACCCTGATCAAGCCAAGGGTTTGGTGGATGACTTGGTTGATCTCTGGGCCCATGGCATGTCCAAATGGGATCCCTCAGGGGAAAGAGGTGGACCCAGCTTTCTTTACCCTGGTCAAGCCAAGGGTTTGGTGGATGACTTGGTTGATCTCTGGGCCCATGGCATGTCCAAATGGGGAGAGTCTACTCATAGTTCCCATTCACGTGTCTGATTTAACAAGCGGACATCATGGTTCTCAAAGTCGCATTTTTAATACATATAGGGACTAAATGTTTCTTTACATTGCAAACTATTAGTTGATTTTTCATCACAACTGAGAACACCCTAGAATGAATTATAGATACAGAAAATGGGCTCCAGAGAGGCACATGAGTAATCTGTATTGCACCAGCCACAGTAAAACATGCCAATTAATATGGCTTGAGTTTTCTCACTGAAAAACAAAATTACCAAATTTGGAATCCTGCATCTGGTGTACCGTACTCCTTTTCTTTTTCTGCCAATACTTTTTAAAAAAAACTTACCGTTTACTTACAAGCTTCCCTTCCAATGTATACCTATTCTTATCCATGTCCAAGTGGGTTTCTATGCCTATGTATTTTTTTTTGCAAAGTCCCCTAAAATGAATCACGTATTAAAATTGTTGGGAGGTTTCTTTTCTCTTGATCTTCTCTTTTATGAAACCAGGTCTCCCAAATACAGTTTACTAGGGCTTGGCTCTTGTATGTGTCTGACTCATGGGATTAGTGTACTTGTAGAATGGGAAATACTGTTGGGAATATGAAATTTACTGTTTCTCTACTTTCCATG
>NW_007729935.1:95609-112433 GCF_000696425.1 Galeopterus variegatus | reverse complement strand
TTTTTTTTTGCAAAGTCCCCTAAAATGAATCACGTATTAAAATTGTTGGGAGGTTTCTTTTCTCTTGATCTTCTCTTTTATGAAACCAGGTCTCCCAAATACAGTTTACTAGGGCTTGGCTCTTGTATGTGTCTGACTCATGGGATTAGTGTACTTGTAGAATGGGAAATACTGTTGGGAATATGAAATTTACTGTTTCTCTACTTTCCATGGTTACTATTCTCTGAATTTCCAACTTTCCCTATTTAGAATTATTCAGGGCCCTATAGTTATACTCAGACTGGTTTTCACTCCTGACTCGATCCATTGGTCAAACGACCTTGAGTGGATTACTTACCTTCTTCAGTGGTAATTTATAAAAGTTTTGATAGCCTTACAATGATGTCACAAACATGACAAAACATTTCACATACTTTTTAAATGACTGGTTAAAGCTTTTATAAATAGGTAAAGTCCCTGTTATTGAATATTAAATTTAAAACTGAGCTCTCTAACAGTCGAAGTGAACAGGGAAATGCATTCAGTTGTGTGGTTTTTATTTTCTGATAGGGTGATTACTAAACCTCCTTGAACCATAACTTAAATAATAATGCCTGCTCTATCCCTCTTTCAGTGTGTGATGAGAAATAGACCAAAGTGCCCATTTTATGTGATTTCTCAACTATAGGGAGCTACACAAAAGCCAGGCATCTCCAGTTTCATGAGAACAAAGTTGCTTCAAGTGGAGTCCTTTGGTGGGCACCTATTAGGGTGGAGTGGTCATTTGCAATGTCCTGGCATATCATTAGGGATTGTGCACATCCCAAGACAATCCAGTTTCTTCAGTCAGCCTGCTCAATCTAACACCCTACTTCTCTCTGTTATTTTTCTCTTTTTTTTATGTGGGAAATAGAATTGATTGATCATGAACATAATAATTAAGGATGTCTGAAATGTTGAATAGGTGATAAATAAGCCTCCTGTTCATGATTAACTCCATGGAAGGAAATCTAGACAGAATTGCAAATAAAAGTACTATATTTCCTTTTGATCATAATGCAGATGTGAAACTTCGTATCATAATTTTGAAAGGGGAGAGGGCTTTCACACTACCATTTTCAAAGAAAGTTGTAGAGATATCTTTTGTCTCTGTGTTCCCAGTAAAAGTGAAAATTTAGAAAAAGATAAGTCAAGCAGATTGTGTAGAGCAACTGACTATTTCTGATTTCTTGGCGGGCTGTGTAAGCCTCAGTCTGCAGCTACAAAAACACTTGAATGCCAACATGAGCCCCTTGTCAGTGTCTGGGGAGTTCTATGGTGAACTGTTTAAATAAGCAACAACAAACTTTTCTCTCAAATCTGCCTCCTGTTCATGATTAACTCCACAGAAGGAAATCTAAGTAGAATCACGATGTATATTTTTTTCTGTCTTCTTTACTTAAACAGTAAAATAAAATATTAAAAGGATGTCAAATACCCAACTGCTCTTTTAAAAAAAAATTTGCATCTTTTAGATCATTTTTATTGTTAGCAAAAAGTCAAGAAAATATATCACTTAAACAGTAAAATAAAATATTAAAAGGATGTCAAATACCCAACTGCTCTTTTTAAAAAAAATTTGCATCTTTTAGATCATTTTTATTGTTAGCAAAAAGTCAAGAAAATATATCAAATATGAAAACTTTATTAAAATAGGCTTAGTTTAAAAAAAATACCAGAAATATAAAAAATGTTTAAAAAATTTTACCCAGTAGTCAGAGTACCCTTTTAACACAGGTTTTTTGATGAATAGTGATAGTAGTTTTAGTAATAGCTTCCATTTACATGGTGCTTTTCTGTGATCTAAGAACTTTCAGTTACTCACTGTGACATTATCTCATTAAGTAACCAAGGTCTTTCATGTTACCTCAGGGTTCAATTCTATATTAAAAGATCATGGGAACATAAGCCCCTAGGTCTGCTGTAATTGTGTGAAAATTTACAGCAAAGTGGTATTGTTTTGTTTTGGTTTGGTTTTGGTCTGAACTACCTAAATAACTACTTGAATTATCTGCGGGTGTAGAAATGATTCTTTATGTGTTATAAGCCCATCTCCATTTAAAGACTTTTATTAAACTTTTTTTTTTTTTAAACAGTGTTGGAATAAGAAATCTACTTCTTATGGGAGAGTTTATTATTTTATTTTTGCTTTTAAACTAGTAAACAAAGGGGCTGTCGGGTTTGCTCATGTGGGACAGCGTGGTGCTGGTAACCCCAAGGTCAAGGGTTCAGATCCTTGTACTGGCCAGCTGCCTAAATAAATAAATAATAAACTAGAAAACAAGTGTCATTGCTGTCAAACTTCAGTACTAAAAAGGAGTTAACAGAGACAATCACAAAATACAAGTTGTATCCTCAGCCCAGGGTCCACGTGTTGGGAAATAGAGGCAAGCTTCTGACATTAAAATTCTATCTGGTGTTTATACACACACATAGTATAGACAAATTTAAATCTATTTGAATGATGTAGAGTTGGGGAAACATTCTTTATCTATGCATATTTATTAAATGATTTAGTTCCATGGTTTTTTGGTTAATGCAATTATTTTACTTATATTTGAGGAAGGAAAAAAAAAACCCCTGTGTAGCTGCTGTGTACATTTTTAAGTATTCTTGTGGTTCAAATTTCCTTACCAAAGTTGCATATGTTATATAGCATCTAGATAACTAATATACATTTTCAAATAAATATAAATATGTACAAAATAGCTGTTTATGAGACACATTAAAAAAATGTAATATTTGAGATTGCTGCCAGAAATACAACCACAAAAATAGCGATGGTGTTGTTTGTTTGGAGGCACAAGACCTAATCCTTTTACTTTTGAAATAAAGAGATAGGAAAGCGTTTTACGTTTGTTGACATAACTTGAACCCTGAAACCCAAACCATCTTATTTTAAAATGCTTAACTTACCATGCTCAACAAAACACCAAAAACAGAGTAACGTGAGTTTGCAGAGTGCAGAGTGGCTCTGCCCTTCCATACAGAACATATCCATTTAGTGCTGTATTTATCATATATAGTTTTCTTGGCAGGAAGAAAAGCTATTCAGCAAAACATAAAAAAGCTCTTAGTAGGAAAGTCATTCGTTCTGTAGTTAGTGGGGCTTTACAAATACTAAAATATCACATCGAGGGTCTGTTTTAATAAGGCTGATGTATGAGACCTGGGAAGTTTTATAGTGACAACCATAATTCTTTTTTTTTTTTTTTTTTTTTTTGGTGAGGTAGTCAAATTTCTTTCAACGTTCAAAAGCACAAATAGATATGTAAATACAGGAAACACCATGTCAACCATAATTTTGAATTAAGGTCAGCACTGTCTCATCATTCTAAAACTTGTTCTTTAAAAATATTTCCATTATTTGAAGGCCGTTCTACTTCCTAGACAGCCTTAGAGTTTTCCTATTCATTTTGTAATGAACCCAAGTATTCAGAAAATCAGGATTTTTTCCCCACATTATCTTCACCTTCTCATTCCCCAAATGCATATGGTAAGAATGGGAACTTGGAAAACAGATGAAGCTACTTTGGGATTAAAACGCAAATCCAATGCCTATACACACAGATGCAAGTCTTTGTGCTGGTATATGAAGATGTTTCTCTAAAAAGATAGCAGTTATTTTTTTCTAAAAAAGAACTTTGAGCAAACCAGAGTTATTATTTTTCCCTAAAAACATGGGTAAGGGAGAAATGATAGTTCAATACAAAAAAATTCCATTTTGTTATTTTTTCATTTTTAAAATAAGCCATTGATATTGTGAATCAAAAAAAAAAAAAAAAAAAAAAAAAGCTAGCTCCCTTATTTATGAGCCTCTATCACTTCCCATCTTGAAGGAGCTTCACAATGATTCCCAAGGCTGCCCTCGGGAAAAAAGAGATTGTGCTATCCCAGATGGATGGCTTCAGTGTTGCTGGTTTACTTAAATTTAAGGATTAACTGGAATGACTTGAAGAATGTTTAGTTTGTATTTATTTTTTTAATGAAATCATGTAATAACTTTTCACATAGGCAAATCTCCATTGGGGTCAAGAGAAAAGGGCCAGGTTGGGTGGTGGGTGTTAAGTAGGTTGTGGGGAGGATTTCTGTAATAGGATTCTCTCTGTTGCTCTGTTTGAATAATATTGGAGAGAAACATTCCATGAATAATGCAGAAAATAGAACGTGAAAGCCATTTTAGGGACAAGATTACTTAGCAGGCCAGAAACGTAATTTATTCTGAATAAAAAGGCAACTCACACATCTTAACAAATTGGAAGAACTGGCTCAGAGGAGTGGGATAAGTGACTTCACCTCTTTATGGCCCCTTGGTCCCAAGTAAAGAGTGAATGGCCTGGATGCTAATTTGGATCGGTGGCTCCCAGGAGAACTTCTCCAGCAAGCTGCCTGGCCAGGTTGTCCTGTAGCGTGAGGTGGCACCACCAGGGCTGCCTCTTTATAGAGGATCACGTTGTCTCTTCTCTGATTGAGAGCAACAAGCTTCCCAGTGAAACCTGCAGCATGACACACTTAAAAATAACTAGGGGGTGGGTAGGGACAAGAAGCTCCATGAGCCTCCTTGTGCTTTCTTAGGTTACTCTCTCCCCCTGGGGCAGGGCTGAGAAGGTATTCTTCAGACCCACCCGAGACTTTTTGCTGTCCAAGGGCAGTTTTTCCATGTGCTTGGAGTTCCTCCCACGCTGGGCTTTGGGGTCCCTACTGGCTATGGTGGAAGTCCTATCACTGCCCCTCGGGCTCCCCTGAACAGCACTGGGGTACGCTGACTCACTGTCCTTGCCTGATACCTCAGCACTATTGATTGTGGAACTAAAAATAGGGTCTAGCTACTGCTCCAAAAGCTGCTCTGATGGTGGTGGTTTCTGGAACGTTCTGTGACACTGCCCATCTTAAGCTGGTTGAGGGGGCCCAAGTCTTGAGAATCTGTATCATTTCCTCTCATGGCACATGTGTTTGGGAGAACATTTGAAAGATTCTCAAACTCAGGAATTGGGCCACCAGCGACCTCTGTAGAAATCATAACTATGGTGCTTTCCTGGAGCCGCCCACTCCTGCAAAGCAGCGTCCTGTCCGGGGTGAATGTGGACTCTAGGTTTGCTGTGGTGTCCTCTGTGGGGTGTGTCTGAATGTTGGGGCAGCAACCTCAGGGAATAGTCACCACATAATGTGGCTGTCTGAAGAGGGCCCAAACACTCCTGCAGGTCACGCACAGACCCAGCCGCACCCCTGGGCGGGAGTGTAGAATTAGCACAGTCATCTTGGGCCAGGAAGGCCAGGGACACATTTCTGGCAACGTGAGAGAGGCCTGGCAGTGCCAGAGGGGCACGGTTCAGAGCCAACAAAGAAAAGGCCTTTGTCAGAGTTGGAGTCCTCCTCAGGCACAGTGGGGTCTATGGCTCCTGGCTGGTCAGCCTCTGAGTGGACAAAGCTGTCATAGGGAGCACACTCTGGACACGGTGGCTGGTCTCCAGCTAGCCAGTCCCCTCAGAGAGCATGAAGGACAGAAGCCTGGCTTGAGTCTGTTCTGAGCCACCTTCTGTACTCAGGATGGTGCCCAGGGCATGGGATCCAAGGCCCTCCTTTCACCCTTCACTTCCAGTTTTTCCTGCTAAGGACTCTCTTGGCTCCAAGCCAAGCCTCAGTTTTTTGGCGTTTTTAGTAAGTATGGGAGACAGTTCAGAGCTCTGGGGAGAAAATTAAAATGTTTCTGCATTTGACAAAGGTGTGGTTTGTAAGTGGAGATCAGAGTCCTGCCCCTGGCAGGGTGCATACCTGTGACACACCTTGCCACCACCCCCACCCCACCCCCCTGCAAGGCAATCCTAGAGAGACTAGTGGCATTTCTGACCCTTCCTTCCGCGGCAGGTGGAGCTCACAGGCAACAGCATTTACGAGTACATCCATCCCTCCGACCATGATGAGATGACGGCTGTCCTCACGGCCCACCAGCCTCTTCACCATCACCTGCTCCAAGGTATTTCCTGCAGACAAAAAGATAACAGAATGAAAACAAGACGATGTTCTTAAATGTGACCCTGGGGCTTTGCATTCCACACCAGCCAAGGCGCTGGGGCAAGACCAGGGCCTCCCAGCCCAGGTCTCTCCAGCAAACACAGAGCATCCACCAAGCAGGAATTTGCATTTATGCCTCTGTCTTTTAAACCCTATTATATGCCAGAGACTGTGTTAAGTGCTGGGCAGGAGACAAAAGTGAGCACAGGCTGTTCCCCTAATGTGATGTTGGTTGAGAACTCCAGGGTAGCAGTATCAGGCTCTAGACTTGGGCAGTTTCTTAACCAAGGGGCCAAGGATAGAACTTGCCAGGGGAGATGGGGGGGTCCATGAAATTGCATGGGGAAATTACATCTGTATTTTCTCTAGCTGGAATTCTGCATTTCCTTTGCTTATGACCATAGAGGATAAACCATCTTAGGATCACTAGTACCTGTGGCTTTGCCAACAACAGAAATCACAGATATTTTTATATCACATTACCGTTCTTGCAGATATATTTTTTATGCTCATGGCTACTTCGAAATTTTGGGAGTTATGAGACCTGCTACTGGATATTGTTACTTAATGTATTAATAAAGCAGCATATTTATATCCACATCACTATGTGTTTAAATATTTTGATAACTATTTTTCAATACAGTTGGTTCCTTTCATAATCTTATGTATTTTATGCATTTAAAAATGTTATTCTGAGTAGGAATCTGTAGGTTTTGTGCCATGGCACAAATCAGTTAAGAAGCTCTGGTCATTACACAAATGACTCCTTAAATTACAATTGCGATGAGTGCTAGAAAGATACTGAGGAACTTATTCCAGGGGCCTTGGCCTTTTAACTCCCTCTGACAGTCCAATGAGACCAACAAGCATGCTGACTCATGGGCCTCGTGTGTGATTTGGACTGCAGTACTCAACTTGGCCAAAATTCCCCAGTGGAACAAAATGCAAAAGAAGAAACTTCAAGAGCCATGAGAAGGGGTTGCTAGCCACAGAAGATGAGCCGCATTCTCATTGCTCCCTCCTGGGCAGGGTCATTCTGAGGCCAGGAGGATAGAATATAGAAGCGCATACTCAGTTGTAGAACCCTCACAGACACAGCTCTGTGGCCCCCAGGTTCTAGCTCCAGGAGCTCATTCGAGTCTAATTATTTCTTACGGAGGAGGGAGACTGGTATGTTGATTTCTGAGATGAGATGGTCTGTGACACTGACGTCCTTGGAAATGCTATGGCCACATAAGTTATGTGAATAATGACTCTGAAGAAGTCATTTGTAACACAGTGAGGGATAGGCTGGAACATCGCACCTGCATCAAATTCTTTCACTGTGGAGTTGTTTAAAGTTGGACAAAGACAAGAGGAGTGTCAGAGCTTCCGCAGAACGTTGTGCTGTCATTGTCTGAAACTGCACAGTATGTTGATTGCCTGGAGTGGCCTCTCGCCCGTGAGCCCTGGGTTCATGTTATCCTTTCTGTGTCATGGCCTCCAAAAAAGTGTCTGTAAAATGAAAGCCAATGAATCTTGGGAATACAGTCAGCCCCTTCCACGACCATTCCCTGCCCCGCTTGCGTGTTGGGTCATTTCAACAGCCAGCTGCGAGGTGCCGGGGGCAAGGCTCCCAAGCACCAGGTTTTCTCCTTAGCTGCTCTTTGCAGAGTTGATCTTCTGTGTCTGACCACCCCCTGTTGCTTTATGGTACCGGGTGATGTGTTTCAGACCTGAGTTGCCACACCTCAATGCTCATCTAGGAAGGGCTCGGGGGGCGGCCATGCTAAAGGGAAGCCTTATGCCCACGGATCCCAACTGCAGGAGGGGCTGTGCGTAAAATAGGGCAGCCTCTCCAACTGGGGGTGGGGGGACCTCTGGGGCATTTTCCTAACCTCCACAGGGAGAGCAGAAGACCTCGCTTCCATTCCCAGTAGTAACCCTTCTTTAAAGATTAATTTATTAACCTCCACCAAATGGTTGTTGATTTAGAATGGGGTGACCTCACCCTCACCCAAGGTCTGGGCACTTCTCTGTGCCTCAGCGTGCTGGTGTCCCTCTCTAAAGCAGAGGGTATTTCCGCAGGGGACTCATTTGCATTTGCAACAGCAAGGTCAGAAATTTGTGTGTGAGGTCTATGTAAGAAAAGCTTTGTCCTAGACAGAGAAAGAGAGTGAGTGGGAAAGGGTGAGGCCTGGAGAGACAGGGACAGGCCTGGTCCTCCCAGGGCTAGAAGTGAGGGTGAAAGCTTTGATCTGACCAAGCGGGATCAGCTGGGCCTTCCTGGTATTCAGGCACCTGCCTGGCACTGGCCCATGTGTCTCCCCTGGCATCATGCTACTCTGTGGCCTCCAGGAGGGGACAATGACAGGTGGAGCTTTGACGGGCCCACCCCTTGACTCCAGGCTGGTGTTTTGGAGGTTCTTGCTGTGGCCATGTTTTGGGCTGCCTTCCTTGGAAGCCATTCCAGGACTGGGCCAGTCTCTCCCCTCCCCACCCAGATCTCAGTCGCAGGTGGAAGCTTCTGGGTCAGGGTCTGGGAGTACCAGGAGGAGGTCTCTGGTGGCTGGACCTGGCCCTGGGAGTTTATCAAGGCTGTTGGGGGAAAGCTGGGGAGGTGTGGCATGACGGTGGCCAACCTAACCTTGCTCCTGATTGCAGAGTATGAGATAGAGAGGTCCTTCTTTCTTCGAATGAAGTGTGTCTTGGCGAAAAGAAATGCGGGCCTGACGTGCAGTGGATACAAGGTACGCGAGCCGCGGGCGGGTGGGCAGGAGCTGGCGGGGTCTGCCCTGCATGTTTCGTGCTGTGCTTCACACTCGAGAACATCTGCAGATGGGAGGGCATAGCACCCCCACCTGTTGCCCCGCTGATGCAGAACTCTTCGGTGACTGGCTGGCGTGTGAGCGCTGGCTTTTGGAAAGGACATTCCAGGCCAACTGGAGGTCATCACATAAGACCAGGAGTCAACGTGGCATAGGGTAGACTTCACTTCAGATATGGGTCAGTCCCACTGAAGCAGCTGCCCCTAGAGTTTATTGAGAATCCACATTCCAGGGCAAGATCCCAGGTGCCAGTGAGTACTCAGTGCAGAGACGTTGCTCTCGAACATTCGGCCAGGTCCACGCTAATGATGCTGCTGTGCATGACCATGGTACAAGGTGGAGCTCTTATTGACAGCATCCCCTCAGTCAGTTTAGTGAGAGTCACAGCAGCCCCATGCCATATTATTGCCCCAATTCATGATTAAGGACTGCAGCTGAAGGGGCAGAAGACACAGCTGGGGGGCAGGCCAGGCTGAGTGGCCGAGCTGGGACCCCTGAGCCCAGCCTGCGCTCCTCCTTGCCACACTTCTCTGCCAGACATCGCCACTTGCTCTGGTTAACTTTGGCATCTAGGAGCAGCTCACCTGGAAGAGCCGGCTGGCAGTCCTGTGCCTGGGCATGGGAGAGAAGGTGGGTCGGGCAGGCTGTGCTGAGCCTTGGGAGCCCCTGTCAGCCCTTTCCTGCCCTCCCTGGAGCTCTGCACTCTCCTCCCAGGAGTCCTCCCTGACATCACAACCCCTGCTCTGCAGCTGGGGCTGCTGGGAACCTTCCAGGAGCATTTGCCCCATACAAGGAGTGGGGAGGGGGGGGGAGACAGAGGGGACACTTTGGTACCTTTGGACTTCCTTTCTCTCTTTTTGGAATGCTCCTCCCCAGCGCCTCCCATCCCAAGGTCTGCCTCCCCGCAGTCCCCATCCACACCTCCTTTGAAACCCACTCTGAGCTTTTCCTTCTGACCTTCACCTCAGTCTGTCTGCGTGAGGTAAAGGTTTGGGGGACCATTCCTTATTTGCTGTCCCGGTCTCTAAGCCTCCTTGGGTGGGGGTGGGGAGCTCCCAGCACCGCCTGCACCGAGCAGACATTTTTCAGATTTGGAATGTCTGACTTGTCTCTGCTGCTGACTAACATCCAACCGTCTCAGCTTAAGCAAAGCCATCGGCTCTCTTGTCCTTGGTTTCCTCACCAGTAAAATGGGAGAATAGACTAGAAGGATTTTAAGATTTGTTTCGGCTCTAAAGACTGAGTGCATTCATGAATCCTGGAGGAGGGGTTTTTGAAAAGAGGATTTAAGGCTAAGATTTTAGCTGTTCATCGCGGCTGTTATGATGATTATGATCCTATCAAGACTTTATTGGCTGTAGCTTACATAAATGCTTCCAAGAGTGAGGCTTAAGGCTGTCCAGATGTTTCTGTAGGACTCTGGCACACTGTACATTCCCTCCTGTATGGTTTTTGGCTGTAACCATTATAAGTACTTCTGTATAGCCATTCGGGCTTATTGTTTATTATGAGGGGATAAAATCTTGAATTATAAATAAGGTTAGTACATAAAAATAAAAATACATTAAAAATAAAGACCGTAAAATTCCACTGAAAGAATTCTTAAGTTGGTGGAGTGATATAGCATGTCATGTGATAGAGACATCAGGTCAGTCCCACTGGAAGGTGGTGAGCATTGTGCTACCGAGAGCATTGGGGAACAAACTGCTTGTCCCCGGAAAGCCTTTGTCGCGTTACCTAATCACAACTGGCAACGAGTCAATTCCACACACACCCGACATACATCCGAGAGCCCTTGCTTGTGGCATTACTCGTGCATAGTCATTTCAATAAGACAACCCTTATATTTTATCATGATATCATTTCCTAAGAAAGAAGCACAGCTCATTTCTTCTGTACAATGAATCGGACATCTATCAGCATGTTGGCTGCACAGCCCAGTACAAGCTGGGCTGTGGGACATTCCAGCACCTTCCAGAAAATCAGCCAGGACTAGTGGGCGCCAGCCAGTAGCTGACCCTGCCCTCTGCTTCCCCAGGTTATCCACTGCAGCGGCTACCTGAAGATCAGGCAGTATATGCTGGACATGTCCCTGTACGACTCCTGTTACCAGATCGTGGGGCTGGTGGCTGTGGGCCAGTCGCTGCCGCCCAGTGCCATCACCGAGATCAAACTGCACAGTAACATGTTCATGTTCAGGGCCAGCCTCGACCTGAAGCTCATATTCCTGGATTCCAGGTGAGTTGAGCACCAGCCACCGCCACTACTGTGGCATTCTGGAAGACACCAATGGTGGAAATTGGCCCCTGAAAGCTGTGATATGAAGCCAAACCGAAACAGGGAATAAGTAATACACAGAATGCGTACGAGAAAGAGAATTGGTGAAACCAAGTCATGAATGGAAAGAATTAATGTCAGCCTTAGGACTCAGGGACTTGTTTAATTTAATTTAATTAATTTATTTATATTTTAATCATCTCACTGGTGTTTCAAACGGAAATATGCGTTGTAGGCATAAGTTAGCCTTTTCTGAAGGTCGATGATGTCAGAATTCTGCCTCATATCTCTGCCAAGTTGGTAGGACTTTAAAACAAACAGGCGGTTACCACACTGAGCAGAGTGTATGTGGAGGGGGAGCCTTCCAACTCCAGCTGGCCTGAGGCCATGAGAGCTGGGGCTGAGAGGTCACCTTCCCTAGGGGGACACTCTGACCACAAGTTTGGCCAGTGCCTCGTCTGCATGTGGACTAGGAGAAGGCAGATGGAACGAGGCAGAAGCCCCGATTCTTGTTTCCCTAGGCCTCAGCAAGGCCTGCTCTGGAGGCCTGTGCTGGAGCGGCTTTGGATCTCCCTCAGGGAGCTTGCAGGCCTCACAGTTTTTTTTTTAATTGACAAATAATAACCGTTTATATTTATGGGGTACAATGTGATGTTCTGATACATGTATACATTGTGGGGTGATCGAAGTCCTCACAAGTCCTTGGGGAGGTTGGGCCTCTTCCCTTTTATTATCTGGCAAATGACAGACCTGCCCTGGCCACTCACTGCGCACAGGCTGTTAAGTAAAGCTTCACACGCTGGCAAGGCTGCTCTGTGTCCTGGGCCCGCAGAGTCTGTAGCTGTACAGACAGGAATAAGCAATCAGAGACCCCACTCCTGACTTGAACTGTGTGGCTGAGCTTTCTGGGAGAAAGTATAAATATGTATATAGTTTTCTGTATGTCTTGAAGCCAGGATTTACTGATTTTTCTTCCATTATTTGGTTTTTTTGTTCTGTTTTTTACTTTTTAAAAATTGTGGTAAAATATACAACACATAAAATTGATCATTTTAACCACTTATTGATTCCTTATTGAAAAAACAAATCTACCTGGTTAGGTGTGGGAGGCGAAGACAGGAATTAGTTGATTTCATCATTAATGCACTTGAGCACCATTCAAAGGTGGAGAAACGACAGGAGTTGGCATGACAGAGTCACCATTGTCTTCCCAGAAACTCGCAGCAGAGAGTAAATATGACCTTTGGGGGAGGCTGTCAGCCCCTCTTGTGATGGCCCAACGCCCACAGATGCTGTTTCCTGCCACGCAGATGAGAGGTGCACAGTGACAGAGGACTTCTTTCCTGACTAGGACTTCTGACTTGGACTTTCCTACTTCCACTTCTGAAAGCAGGCTGGAAGAAAACTGGCTATCCAAAGTCATCACGGAAGAAATCTGGGAGGACCCAATGATTTCTCCCTTGTTTTATCTTCTAGTTTTTCTCTGATAATTTAGGAAAAATGCTGAGACTCAATGAATTCTCTAGAAGATGAAAGAAGGGGGCTTCCCCAGAAGAGAGATCTGAGGTCTCTTCAAGTTGTTCAGTCTGCAGTTTTGAAATGCGAGGGCTTCACAGCAAAGGGCAGAAGAAGGGGGGCTCAGAGGCCAGCCTGCTGCCTGAGGGGCACCTCGGCCATGGGCTCTGTTGGGCACCCATGGGGTCTTCTGTTCCTCAGGGCACGGTGGCCATGCCCCTGAAGCGAGCAGACAAGAAGGAGACTTCCGGTCCCTACCAGAACCCTGCAGCTCTTCCCACCAAGTGTCTGGAAGCTTCTGGCAAAGACTTGAGGCTCTTCCTGAACTCCAGTCATATAGGAGAGGCTTAAAGGGGTCAGCGTGCGTTGGAGACTCCTTCAGTCACTACCTCTTCTGTCTGTTGCAGTTTGGACAGTCTTTGAAAGTCCGTTAGGCCAGGACAGGGGCCTAGGCTGGTCCAGCACTGGGAGACAGCAGAGTGGCCAGGTAGGGTGGGAGATGTCAGCTTCTGCTTCCAAACCCCAGGAGCCATGGCAAGAGGTTGGCAGAGGCCCAGTGGCCCCAAGTCACAGGAGTGAGGGTGGTGGACCGAGAGGGCCCAGCTGGCACCCCACTCAGCACAATCCCAGACACAACTGAACTCGGAATAACCTGAAACTTGGTTCATAGGGGCTTTGTGGTATTTCACTGTGAAACAGTAGCTGGTGCTTTTGCTAAGGATGGGTGAACCCAGCGATGTTTGGGGTTTGGCAGGTCCCTCTGACAGGTCTTCAGACACTAGAGGTTTGGAAAAAAACAGAAGGGTGTCTGCCAAACCCTTCCCTTTCCCTTTAATTTTTAAAGCCAGTGTGTACTTTGATGAGAAACTTAATACATGTGTTTCTGATTCATTTACACGTTTGGGGCTGTTGTTCTATAACTTTCCATCCAAAGGGTCTGGGAAGCCTCTTTCATCCCCACACCGTGGAGATGCCTGGTTTTCTTTTTGGGGGAAGCCAGACGTCTCAACTTTCCTGCCACAAAGAGTTAGACTCCAATGGGGCTTGGAGCTCTAGGGTGGCCCCTGGATGGGTCCCTCGAGGCCGGAATGGCTCTGGACTGTGCGAGGTCACTTTTCCACGCAGCTCGAGCCCTGTCTCCTTCCCACCCTGGAGGAACACCATGGAAATGTGCACACCAAATAGTGAGTGATTCCAGGGAAACATGAGGCTCCCAGAGATTTACGACCCAAAGCCTGAGCAGAACTCCAGAAAGGGAAGCGGGTTAGAGAAGGAAAGTGAGGTCAAGTTTCCCAAGTTTTACGGCTAATGTTTCATATCCCAGCAAGCAGGGCCCCTGGTCCTGGCCTTCCTCGGCGCCCCCCTCCACAGCCCACCCCCGGGGACTGAATTCTCATCATAGCCTTGCCTCTTTTGGAGTCCCTTCTTGTCCTTCTCTTTCATCTGTTCTTGAATATCTGTCACCAAGCTGTTTAGGGCCACCTCCAAGGGCATGGTTCCCAGCTCAGTTGCCCAAAGCCTGGGAAACCATACATTGCCACACGCAATTTTCACCTGTGGATGGAGTAAGCCCAGTGCCAGCGATGATGTGGTCTTGGACGCTGAGAGCAGCTTTTCTTCAAAGCGCTGAAGCGGGAAATTAATATGCCCGGGGCTCAGTGAGAATAAAGAGGATCGAGTCGTCTAAGCACTGGAAATATGCTTCCCTTTCTGTAGAGAGCTCGAGGTTTGCCTTCCAGTCACAATATTTTCCATTGTTATACTGTTTTCTGGGGGGTCTGAGACAATCCTCCACCGATTCGAGGCTAAAACGTCTCCAGTTATTCCACAACTCCCATTAATAGAAATCATCTGAACAGCATCCTGAGACCAACTGTCCCAATGAACAGCGTCCAGCGTGGAGTGGAGATTTAGACGCTGACATACACAACAGCCAACATGAAGAAACAACCCAAGTGTCCATCAACAGATGAAGAGATAAATGAGATGTGGGATCTACATAAAAGAGGATATTATTCAGCCATAAAAGGGATGAGGTTCTGGCACACACTACAATGTGGATGAACCTTTAAAACGTTATGCCAAGTGAAAGAAGCCAGACAAAAAAGGCCGCATATTTTATCAGTCCACTTATGTGAAATATCTAGAAGAGACAAATTCATAAGAAAAGAAAGAACAGAGGAGACGAGGGGCTGGAGGAGTGGGGACTGGGGAGTTAACATTTAATGGGGACAAAATTACTGTTTGGGTGATGGAAAAGCTCTGCACAGGAATAGTGGAGATGTCTGCACAGCAGTGTAAATGTAGTTAATGCCATGGAATTGTACACTTAAAATGGTAAATTTTATATTATGTATATTTCACCACAATAAAAAAAAGTTTTGCAGAGGACTATGCCCCAAAAGCCCCAAGAGAGCAGGTTTTTTCTCACCGTGGCAGCTTTCTCCCAATATCAGTATCAAAGTGCCCTCTAAAGCGTCCTCAGATAAGCGTTACCTTGAAAAAGGCTGTGATTTTAAGCCATCACAAACATTCTTTTAGCCAGTGGTTTCGGAAGAACATTTCTCCTCACGAATAGTGCTACGTCCTACACTGGGCTAGAGTTCAAAGACTTTCTTCTTGTAAAAAAGATCATTCTCAGTTTCCAAAATCAACATTTCCCCCATGAGCCTTTTAGCACTTGATTAGTTGGCAAAACCAATATTAGTTCAAATGAAAGGCAATCTGCAGAGCAGCATAACTCTTGCAGCCGCCGTCCTCCCCCAGGGTGACCGAGCTGACCGGGTACGAGCCGCAGGACTTGATTGAGAAGACCCTGTACCACCACGTGCACGGCTGCGACGCGTTCCACCTCCGCTATGCACACCACCTCCGTGAGTAGCGGCCCGGGCGGGGGCTGAGGACACAGGGGAAGGCGGGCCTTGTTTGGTGCAATAATCATCCCTGGTGTGCACGTCACTCTGAACCCTCATGTGTAACTTTCCCCGCCCTTCATTAAGAACTATATGTTGACAACTTCCGAACCCTTCTAGTGAAACTCTGGCAGGTGTGGAATGGTTCAGAAGTGGCCTGAATTCTAGATTGTGGACCGGGAACTTAACATCTCTGAATCTGGACACCAGTTTCTTTCTTTTTTTTGTTTTGAATTTTTTTTATTGGTTATGAATATTCATGAGACACCAAGCTAATTGTCACCCCTCCTGCCCAAGATGTGAAGGCCACATCCATACTGGCAGCATGCCCATTACAACAAATTGCGTTTGTACCGCATGGCCCCCACCCAATGATCCCTGACCTCCCTCCCTATCCCTCTCGCCCGCACTCCACTTTGTATCCCTAGGTATGTTCTCTCCCTCTGCAAGTCCAACGCAGCACTGTGGTCTTTCCTTCCTTCTTTCTCTCTTAGCTCCCACATATGAGTGAGCACATGTGGTATCTATCCCTCTGTGCTTTGCTTATTTCACTCAACGTAAGTTTCTCCAGGCTCATCCATGTTGTTGCAAATGGGAGAATTCCATTCTTTTTTATGGTAGAGTAGTATTCCATGGTGTATATATACCACAGTTTCCTTATCCAGTCATCCATCGATGGACATTTCGGTTGGTTCTATTTCTTGGCCGTTGTGAACAGAGCTGCAATAAACATGGGAGTGCAGGTATCCCTTCAACATGATGATTTCCATTCCTTTGGGTATATACCCAGAAGTGGGATTGCTGGATCATATGGCAGTTCTATATGTAGTTGTTTGAGAAACCTCCATGCTGTTTTCCATAGTGGTTGTACTAATTTACAGTCCCACCAACAGTGCAGGAGTGTTCCCTTCTCTCCACACCCTCACTGGCTTCTGTTATTCACCATCTTTTTGATTATATAGCCAGTCTAACTGGAGTGCGGTGGTATCTCAATGTAGTTTTAATTTGCATTTGCCTGATGACTAGTGACGTTGAGCATTTTTTCATGTACCTATTGGCCATTCGTATGTCTTCCTTTGAAAAATGTTTGTTCAGCTCCTTTGCCCATTTTTTAATTGGGTTATTTGTTTTTTTTACTGTGTAATTGCTTGAGTTCCTTGTATATTCTGGATATTAATCCCTTGTCGGATGCATAGTTAGCAAAAATTTTCTCATATTCTGCAGGTTGTCATTTCACTCTGTTGATTGTTTCCTTTGCTGTGCAGAAACTTTTTAGTTTGATA
>NW_007729935.1:93365-94470 GCF_000696425.1 Galeopterus variegatus | reverse complement strand
GATGCTGAGGTCCAGAGAGGTTGAGCCACTTGGCCATGGTCACACAGCTGTATTTGATTTGCCAACGGAGGCAGTTTGGGAACATCTGGATTGGGAGGGGTTACTGTAGTCACTGAAGTTTTTGAAGAAGTGACACTTTTCTCCTAGAAACCAAATCAAAGCAGACAATGATTTGGATGGAGTGTTGCTGTCCAGCCCTGCCACACCAATGGTCAGTCCAGGGGTGCTTTTTAATGGGGTGCAGATGGTTGGAGGAGCTGGGTCTTCTGCAGAGTGGCCTGGATGACTTGTCTTCTATACTTGCCTTGCTCCGTGTTCACTAAGAAATGTCAGAGGACAAGCTGCTGTTGCCGAGGTGGGCAGTAACTGCACGGGCTGCTCGATCTGCAGCTGTGCTGACAGATGGCCATTTGGTATGGATTGGGACCCAGTGAATATGACAGTTACTGGGGTGTCACTGTTACTCTCCTCTCTCCAAGATGCTACAGGCTGAGACCTGTGACCAGCAGGACTTTTGGCTGGGCAGTCTCGGACAGCTCCTTCCTTGCTCCTTGGAGCACATAGAGACTTGGGCTTGTGAAGGACCTTGTCATTTTTTTTTTTTTTTTTAATGACCAAATCATGATCTCATATCAACATCACTGTCATTCTCAAGACCAAGTTTGGTAGGCAAGCAACTGAACTGGAGTTCAGTGTTTGGTTGGAATCTGTAGGTCAGCGTCACTGATATGGGAGCTAGAAATTTTTCTTGTGCAAACAGGGTGGAATGTGTCGATTATAGGATTAGGTATTTGGGAGACTCGAGTGGGTAGATGTTAAGAGGAGGGGAGCGGAGGGAAGCGTGTGCCCTGAGGTAGTGAGAGCAGATGGAGATGGAAGAGGCATCTACTTTGAGGGTGTGGAGCTGTGATGTGCACCATAGAACATTCTGGAAGGCAGGACGATGGGGCTTGGAGAGCAAAGGTGAGGGTTCAGGCCTCCACGTGTTCCCCTGCTATTGTCGGGTGGAGAGGCAGGCTGCTGATTCGAGGGAAAGCCCCAGCCCTGGGGGTGCCAGAGCCCCTTCCAAGGAGGCAGGGGCATGTTGGGGAGCTCCTGATCCAGG
>NW_007729935.1:91035-92626 GCF_000696425.1 Galeopterus variegatus | reverse complement strand
GGGTGCCAGAGCCCCTTCCAAGGAGGCAGGGGCATGTTGGGGAGCTCCTGATCCAGGAAAGGAGCTGAAAGCAAGACCCTGAATTACACAAAGGGAAGAGTTTAAGGCAGGGCTGAGAGTCAAATACCATTTCTTTTATCACACTCTGGTTAATGAAAGGAGCATTTTTTTTAGGGAAAGGAATAGAATTTGTATTTTGGAAAGGTAATAAATGCCACAGTGATGCCACTTGGGTGGCTCCTGGGTCCCTGCCAACAAACAGATGCTTTTCACAGATGGATTCTGACCTGCGGGCAGTGTGGGGAGGTGGGTCACTCCTGCATCATTTCCCAGGTGAGGGAACTGAGACTCAGGCCGCTGTGCTAGGGCAGGGCTGGGGTCCAGCCCGCCTGGCTCTCAAGCTGCCGGTGGTTTCTACCACTGCGGGTCTGTGTTCCACCAGGAGCCCCGATCTTCCCAGGTTCAGCTGGCTCACCAGACCTGCAAGGGGACTTTACTTGAGAGGTCTCCTGTGGTTTCCGTGACAAATCCACTTTATCTCACTGGGTGTGTAATTTCCAGATCTAAAGGAGCCCTGAGAGGGAAGGTGGACACAAGTTCCCGAGACATACACGGAAAGGGCGGGAGCGTTTAGAAATTAGACACAGCACAGCTTTCTTTTCCAAGTGGGCTGGAATTGGTAAATCAAAGAAAACAGAAAGTGGCAATATTGATGATGATTGCTACTGTTCTGTGAGTCTGACCTGGGCTGTGGCTGAGAAACTACCACAGGGATGAGAGGGACAGAGCACACCCCAGCCAGCCTGGAGGAGTCAGGTGTGGCTGTGGGACCCACCATGAGCCCTCGTGTGCCCCCAGTCTGCCCTCTGCCCACTTTTCCAGATGTGAGCCAGAGAGTGTGGCAGCAAGAACAGCCTCAGATGATGGAAAGTCCATAGCGAGGCTCTTCCCCAAGCACCGGGGTGGGAATTAGTCTCCGGGACTCTCGCCTTGGTTCCGGTGTTGGAGCCACCTGCTGACCTGAGCAGCAACATCCCCTCAGCGCAGCCGCGACATTGGGCTGGGAGTTGGTGCCCCTCTCCCAGGCTAGAATGCCCCTCTCCTTGGCGTCCTCTCAGAGGACATAGGGGAGCCAGTCAGCAGCCCAAGCATGGCTTTTGGGGCCGGGCCTCATGAGGGGGGCTTTGGCAACTTTGAAACTCTCCATTGGGTGGTACCAGTGGCCTCTTCTTCCCGGGCACAGGACTGGGGCCAGAGGGGCCAAATCCAGGCTTCCTGTTCCTGACTTTCCATGCCAGGGCTGGTTGGCATCTCTTTAATTTCCTTAAGCTTTAGAAGCTGACCCTCAGCCTGGCGTTCAAGTGCAATCACTTATTTGGGCAGAAACTGAAACATAGGTAGGGGCGTAAGCAGTGAGTCAGGGAAGAGAAGGAGCCAGAAAAGGGGCGTTGTTGCTGGCTCCTGCCAGGGGCGGCTGGTGCTGCATCCCCGGGGATTCCGGGAGCCAGTGCAGTCCCCCCAGGCCCCCATGGTGATGGAGCCGAGGCGTTTCTACACCAGCTCCTGTCCATCCCTGGCTGAGGGCTGCTCC
>NW_007729935.1:78404-90433 GCF_000696425.1 Galeopterus variegatus | reverse complement strand
GGTGATGGAGCCGAGGCGTTTCTACACCAGCTCCTGTCCATCCCTGGCTGAGGGCTGCTCCCAGGGCCGTCAGTTCCCCAGCTCACTCCACATCTGGTCAGAGCAGGCTCTGCCAAAGAAACCTCAGGAGGGACAGCGGAGTCGCAGCAGCATTGCTGCGGCCAGAGCGAGAGTCCAGCTCCTCATGGCCTCTCCGCTCCCTCCCTTCCTGCGGGGGCTGTTCTCTGTTCCAGGCTTCCACAGCCATCTCCTGCCTTCCTGTCTGTCATCTTCTTGTGCACACAGGTCACACCTCTCTCTAGAGGGCCCCATCAACCTTCCTGCCTGGAGTCCCTGTTGGCCGACAGGAATGTCCTCACAGCCGAGCTCCTGCTCTGTGAGGCCGTGGGAGGCCGAGCCCCGTGCTCCCCAGTTCTGGCCTCACTCCTGGTTTGGTGCCCACCGCTGTCACCTCTCCTCTCAGGGAGCTTGTCCAGCCACTGCTTGGCCCCTAGAGCCCTGTACAAGGGGCCTGAGCTTTTGTTTCTGGATGATGCTTCTGTCTCGTGGTGTTCAGATCCTTACAGGGACTGTTTTGGTCTGCTAGGGCTGCCATAACAAAGAACTACAGACTGCATGGCTTAAACGACAGACATTTAAACAACAGTTTCAACAACAGTTCTGGTGGCTGAAGACTGAGATCAAGGTATCAGAGGGCTGGTTCCTCCTGAGGTCTCTCTCCTTGGCTTGCAGATGACATCTCTCTGTGTCCTCGTGTGGCCATCCCCCTATGTGTGTCTGTGTCCCAATCTCCTTTCCTTATAAGGACACCAATCATATTGGATTGGGGCCCACCCATATGACCTCATGTTACCTTAATCACCTCTTTAAAGGCCCTGTCTTCAAATACAGTCACATGCTGAGGGACTGTCGTTAGGATGCCATCATATGAATTTTAGAGGGACACAATTCAGCTTATTACAGGAATATTCTTTAATATCTCTGTGTCCTCACCCAAGTAGTAGGCACAGGCCCTTTCCTGTATATCGGCTGGATTGGCATGCTTGGGGAGGACAGGTGAGAAATCTGAGAAGGTAGATGCATTACTTTGAAATGTGACTTTTTAATCACATGATATAATCATGTGGCCTCAGGGAAACCCGGGACCCTCATCTGGGGCCTACCTTCCTTGTCTCTCTGGTTTCTTTAAGGGTGTGAGAGGCTCCTTGTTGTATGTGAGGGGAGCCAGCAGTTTGTGTTCTCTTGACCTGCAGATCCTGGGGGCGGGCAGAGGATGGCCTGTTGCCCAGGAGGGGAAGGGATCAGTATCAGTAAACCCGATGATTTGTGTTGAGAACACTGGGTGGATTTCTTGTGAGCGTGGTTTGGAAGAACCATGATGTCCACATGGTTGTTCTTCCAAGGTAGTTGAGAATTTCCCCAGCTCTCCAGGTAGGCTCCTGTCCAGAGGAGAACAAGCCTGAATCACAAAGAGAGCACAGGCTGTATCTAATTATTAAAATATTTCAATGTCACAGAAAGGCTTTGAGGCCTGATTATGTGGTTTACAAATTTCAAGCAATAATGGTTATAACAAAATTACAGGACATTAGAGTAGCTAGTATAGACCTGGGGAGAACACACTCTAAAAGACATACTGTAGTCACAAAGTCAAGTGCTTACGGGTCAGGCATGTAATATGCATGTATGAGTGGGCAAGTGAAGGGCAATAGGGAGTGGTGGAGCCTACGGCTAACTGGAGAACACGTGACCCACCCAAAGGCATCGTGAGTAACATCAATTCTGTGCCACCAACAAAGCATATCTGTGGGCACACACAGTCCATGGGATACCAGTTTGTGATCACTCTATAGCACAGCTGTGGAACCAGGGACAAAGCTCTCAAAATAAAAGATAAACTTGAAAGGAGTTTCCAATCAGTTATGCAGGATTTTTGATTGGCATCAGGGAGCTGCTGGCTTCCATGCTGGCCTTGCTTGCCTCTGCATTGGAAATGGACGATGAAGTTTAATTCATACCCTGAGCCCAGTCTGGAGATAGAAGCTGTTTGTCTTGCCGATGAAGGTGGGGGGAAGGCTGCGCACTGAGGGAACCATAAGCAACGAAACAGTAAATAATCGCAGATGTCATCCAGATCCCTGGAAGCAGGTTTGGGACATTTATAGGTGTAGACTGTCCCTTCTGCTCAGTGCCAAAGGGAATTGATGAAGGTGGGGGGAAGGCTGCGCACTGAGGGAACCATAAGCAACGAAACAGTAAATAATCACAGATGTCATCCAGATCCCTGGAAGCAGGTTTGGGACATTTATAGGTGTAGACTGTCCCTTCTGCTCAGTGCCAAAGGGAATTCACAGGTCAGGCATAGTCAGTCTTCCACGGCCTGTGTCACTTTGGAGACATTCCACAAGTGGCCCTTGTGGACTCTTCACTAGGATGCTCCACTCTTCCCCAGGGCATTCCACGACTTCTTACCAATCGAACTGCCCTCTGCCCGGCAGGTAGCATGTCAGGGTTGCGCTGGGAAACGCAAGTGTACTGGAGACAGTCCGCAAAGGAGCGTGTGGCTCGGTGTCAGCGTAACCGACTAAATTCACTCTGAGACCCCACCTGGCAGGAGAGGCAAGAACTATGAGAGCACAGGGATTGCATTTACCATTTTATCCCTGTAGGGTAACAGATGAGTTTGCTAGGGCTGCCATAACAAATCACAAACTAGGTGGCTTAAAACAACAGAAATTTACCCTCTGCAGTTCTGGAGGCCAGAAGGCTGCAGTGAAGGTGTCTACAGGGCTGTGCTCCCTCCAGAGGCCATAGAGAAGGAGATGTCTTCGCCTCTTCCAGCTTGCAGGGGCCCCATGTGGTCCTTGGCTTGTGACTGCGTCACCCCAGTCTGCCTTCTTCACACGGCCTTCTCCTCTGTCTCTCCTAAGGATATTTGTCATTGGATTTAGGGTCCCTCTGCATAATCCAGGATGATTTCTTATTGAGATCCTTAAGTTGATTACATCTGCAAAGACTTTTTCCAAATAAGTTCACATTCATAGGTTTTGAGAGTTAGGATGTGATAGGTATCTTTTGGTGGGACACTATTCAACCCATGACAGGCATTTTTGATGTCCTTTTTAGATCTTCCAATCCAGAACAGGAATAGAAGTTATGCTCGAGGCCAGAGTTCAACTTTCCTCCCAGAGGTTGGCTCCCAGACATGGCTATGCCTGGGGGAGAAATTCAGGACTAGGAAGGCCACTTAGTTTTCTGGATAGTATTTTTGGGATTTTTTTGGTGGCTGGCCAGTACAGGGATCGAACCCTGGACTTTGGTGTTATCAGCACCATGCACTAACCAGGTGACCTAACTGGCCAGCCTTGGATAGTATATTTATGGAACTAGATTTTTCATCCCAAAGTGGCCTTGGACAACTAAGACTATTGGCTTTAATCTATGCATGGATCATCTTGAACCCAGAGCCATCTCAGACCGTGAACTGGAGACACTGTAGAGGCACAGAGGTGTGGTGCAGGCATCTGCCCTCAGGAGCTGATAGGAGACATCTCCTCCATGTCCCTGTCCATCACCACCAGCAGGAGGGCCTTACTTTATAGCCTCTAGCGTGAGATCATTTTAGGCAGCTAATTAAGGATGACAGAGTGGAGGGAGGACTGTAGCACAGAATGTGTGACTAAGTGTGCATGATTTCACCTTGGACTGATATGTTGACTAGTGCCAGGGGTCAGAGAGAAACAAAACATAAATCATATGTATATGTCTGTTTGGTCTCTGGATCCGAGCCTCATTGCAGCAGAGTCAGGAGGGTCAGACGTAATAAAATCTCCGTAATTTCTGTAATTTGATTCTTAGTATACAATATTTGGGATGAACTGGCTTCATTTTATCAGGTAAAGATGATTACGGATAGGTGTTAGAAATGTTGCAAGAAATAAGAGGAAGTATGAAGTACAAGACAGGAAAAGGAAAAGTATATAGTCATAATCCTAGGACTTTTACAAACCCTTCTAGGAATAGATTTCAAAATTGAAGAGATCCATAAGCATTTCCGTGGAAGAAAGCATGACATCTCAGGAAATCCACAGATGGGACTTCAGTTTGATCATGTCGCTAGGAAAAGTATATAGTCATAATCCTAGGACTTTTACAAACCCTTCTAGGAATAGATTTCAAAATTGAAGAGATCCATAAGCATTTCCGTGGAAGAAAGCATGACATCTCAGGAAATCCACAGATGGGACTTCAGTTTGATCATGTCGCTTCGATTAGTTATTTTGGTGCCCTAGGAAAATTGCCTGACTGAGGCTCCTTTAAAAGGTGGGCTCACCCCACCCCAGAGAACTTCTGGAGGCCACTGCCCCCTCCTCCCACAGTTGCCACTCTGAGAACACCTGGGCTGCACCCTCAGGCTTTGGTGGCCCCAGTTTCCTAGCTGTGCCCACCTCCCATGGTTGTGGAGGGGGTAGAAGGAGGCAGTGCATGTGAAAATGAGCTGGAAATAGAAACCATGTGATTTTTTGTTAAAAAAGCAAATCCCAAAAGGAGATGCATTATAAAGCTTCTCTATCCTACCGCCTCTGTCTACACCCTCCAGCATGGGTTTTGTTCCCACCAAGCGAGTCTGTTGAGATGCCATGTTAAGTCCAGGCAGAAAAGGGCTGGTTCTGCGCTGTCTCTGCCGCCACGGCAGGGTGGGATGGCTGTTACGCAGTGGGAGTGCCAGGGACCCCAGCTCTGGCCCTGAGGGGGGTGGGCTGGTGGATATTGTATTTCTGCTTCCCAACCCCCACACAAACTGCTTTCCCATGGGAAAAAATAACTACTTTTTTATTCTGGTTATAAAATTCAAACCTCATCGTTGGAAATTTAGAAAATCAAGAAAAGCTGAAAAGAAGGAAATGAAAATTACCTGTCATTTTCAGTCAGATAATGAGGGTTGACATGTATCGAGCCCTTCATCTGTCTGCCACTGTTCTAAATCTTAAGTAGTTTGTCTGATCTTCATGACAACCATATGATATAAGGACTATGGTTTTCCTCTTTTTATAAATGAGGAAACTGAGGCACAGGGAGATCAGTAACTCATCCAAGATCATGCAGTTAGCTTGTGAGTGTGCGTGTACCCGTGTCCACATGGGTTATACTTTATACATTTATGAATCTTGTATTTTCTTCACTTAACGTTGTATGATAAACATTTCCCTTAATACTACACGTTCTTATTAATCATTTTAATGGCTGCATAGTACTCCATAATTTATGTACTCTTTTCCCCACTGTTGAACAGTTAAGCCTCCCCCAGACCTTTTTTCTGAATTTTAAGCAAGACTGCAGTGACTCTCTTTGCTTATAAGTCTGTGCTTGCATTTCTCATAATTTCCATAGGCTAAATTCCTAGAAGTGAAATCAGTGTGTCAATAGGCATGAGCTATCAGATTGCTTTCCAGAAGGATCGAATCTATTTGTCCTCCCATCAGCATGTGAAAACACCTCTTACCAGGGATTAGCCAGCATCACCTGCTGTCATTACATTTTTTTAAAGATAAAATTCATATAATATAAAATTCACCTTTTTAACCCTCATCACTGGTTTTTAGTGTATTCACGATGTTGTGTAACTATCACCTTTATCTAATTCCAGGACATTTTCATCATCCCAAAAAGAGACCTGTCATTTCCAGTCCCCCTCCTCCTTCAGCCCCTGGCAACCACTAATCTGCTGTCTATCCCTATGGATTTGCCTATTCTGGACATTTCATGTAAATGGAATTGTACAATATTTGTTTCTTTTTTAATGTCTGCTGCTTTGCTAGGTGTATCTACCTTCGAGGTAAACAAGTGAGCGGAGCCCTTCTTTGTCATTTTGCCCATTTACATCTATTCTTTAGTAATTGTTTGTTCATGTCCTTTGCCCACATTATTTTTAGGGTCTTAGTGTTTTCATCAATCTGCATGTACTATTTATATATTAAGGCGAGTAATTCCTTGACTATTATATTTGCAGCATTTTTTCTTCTGCACCAAAATATTTTCATGTGGGTGTTAAAGTGGATGGTAAAGAGCCATCTGCAAAGTGACAAGAAGCCTCAAAAGGCAGTGGAGGGCCCGGGGGTGTTTGGGCAGAGGGTGGGGGGGCTTTGTCTAGTGGAACAGCACGAGGGCTGGGTTGTACATGAGCCCTGGGGCTTTCCTTCAGCATCAGCTAGCATAGTCACAGACCCAGCCCCTGTGGCCACCTCCCCAGGATCTCTGCTCAGACAGCTGCTAGTTAGGGACTGGAGGCCAGCCCTGCCTTGAAAAGCAGGAATGTTCTGGAGCTGGAGACCGGAGGTCCAGGGGTGCCTTTTTAGACTTGTGCTGGCCTCCCCCTCCCTAGAGAAGGTTAACTTGGCTTTCTCCTCTCCACTGCCCCCACCTGCAGGTTCTCGCACTTTCCTCCCTGACCAGCCCTCCCTATCTGCCTCCTCAAAGGCTATGGGGGGAATTGTGGTTTATGGGTACACCGAGGCTTTGGGTGAGCTGTCAGAAGCCCAGAGTTTGCACCCATGCACAGAAGATGGGCCCAGAGGTCCCATTTTCAGCAACTGCGAGGCCAAGCAGAGGCCCTTCCTACATGAGCAACACAGAAAGTTAATGGGCGGGAGGAAAACTGGGGTTAATGGAAAGGATACAAATGGCAAGAGAGTAACTCACGGCTTGCTGCGAATACAGTGTCCTGGTGGACAGCCAACCAGCACCAGTGTGACTCTGAGTTGAATGCACTTAGTATTTTGTTTTAATATCTACATCACTCACCCTCTGCCCATGAAGGGTTTGGGGGATTAAAATATAACAGTGGCATTTTGAAACTAAAAAGCAAATCCAATTTTCTCTCTCCAGTACAAACGCTGTTTGGGAGCTGTCTCCCCTGCTGAGAGCAGCGGCTGATCATTAGAGTTCTTGACAGGGGAGGGGAGGAATCCTTGAAGTTGTGGGCAAGGTTCGTGTGTGTGTGCGTGTGTGTGTGTGTGTGTGTGTTGCACAAGCATGCACCTCACTGTGGAGAAAGCCCACCCCCCCTTGTCAATCCTCAGAGGTATCCGTGGCTCCAGAAAGGTTCAGAAGCTGGGGTATAGGTCACGCGTGCGGGCAGCATCCCCGGGAGAGGGCCTGCGACGTGTTGGAGGATTCATGTCACCTTGTGCTTGCAGTGCTGGTGAAGGGCCAGGTGACCACCAAGTACTACCGGCTGCTGTCCAAGCTGGGCGGCTGGGTGTGGGTGCAGAGCTACGCCACCGTCGTGCACAACAGCCGCTCGTCCCGGCCCCACTGCATCGTGAGTGTCAATTATGTCCTCACGTAAGTCAGACGTATTTGTTTCTCTCCTTGGTCTCTTTTTCTCCCCGCCTCTCATCGGACCACTCCAATAAGCACCATCTCTCTCTCTTTCTCTCTCTCTCTTTCTAAAACTGGTCATTTGTCTCCTGTTTTGTTTTTATTTGAACAATCCAATCGTTTGGGAAGGTCCAAACTATTTCTATGCTCAGCAGTGGGGCCCAGGGCTAGGCAGTGATGGGAATGTGAAGAGGGAGCCCTGCCCTGCGCGTAGCTTAGGATCCCAGGATCCCAGCACAGAGCCCAGGTGAGGGGCCTGGGTGCACAGGGGTGGGGAGGGGGATGCCCCCATCTTAAACGGGGTGCAAAGAGGGTGTATGTCCTGGATCAGAAATACAAACTTGTGCTATCCATGTCCGCAACCATTTGGGACATCTTGGAGGCCCCTGCCATTTGGGAGAGGAAATCTCCAATTTTTTCCCTGTCTTCCTATATAGCCTGTTGCAAATGATGGTGAATATTTGCCCCTTAAAAACCCTGGAAAGTCAAGTTAAGTTGCAAATACTTTCGTGGCCATTCAAAGCAACAGGAAATAGTCTACCTGGGACTGTGTATTACTCTCCACCCACCGTGGCTGTTGTATATGAATTCACCTTGCACCCAGATCTGCCCTGTACTTGATGCCCTTGAAGTTCTGCCAACGCCCCCCGCCCCCCGAAAAGGTTTGTCATTTGTGTCCTAAATGCATTGAGGATTTAGGCTCTAGGTTTCTTCATAGAATGATTGCCAGATCCCTATGTGTTTTAGAAGTAGAATGATTCTGGCAAAACTGCAGGGCAGAAAACATTATAGCCCCTTAATTATTCTCGCTGAGCAGCCAGGTGTGGGCTGCTACTTTGGGCTGACCTTGCCTTCTGTGAACAAGACAGTGCCAAGTTGGCTCTTTTGGGCAGAGACGGGTCCCTGCCTCCCAGGTGCTACATAGAAATACCCAAATTGAATGTGGGTAGACTTATCAGTGGTATTTCTGCCCTTTTCTTTTTGCCTTGTCAGCTTTCCTAGCAGCCCATGGTGTCCCCAGGAAATGTGTTTGGGGCTTTATGGAGAACTCTGTCTTTTTGGAGAGCACTGCACTGACCTCCCTCTGTCCTGCCAAATAATACTAACCTCGCTCAGCATTTCCTGGGGTCGCCAAGCCCGGGGCTGTAGGTGGCTTTTACAAGGAGGGTGAACTGTCCTCTTCTGAAATCCCACCCACATCCAACCTCAGGGAAATGACACACTGGAACCCTGGGGATGAGCTTGCTCAGGGAATGGTGCAGGGAAGCCGCCCTGCCCCCACTGCTTGCTGGACATGACTCGTCCCACTCTCACTTTCCAGGGATATTGAATACAAGGAACTTCAGTTGTCCCTGGACCAGGTGTCCACTTCTAAGTCCCAAGACTCCTGGAGGACCGCCTTGTCTACCTCACAAGAAACTAGGAAATTAGCTAAACCCAAAAATACGAAGATGAAGACAAAGCTGAGAACAAATCCTTACCCGCCACAGGTAATGCGCATGTCCTGCAGGGGTGGGGTGCCAGTGACACCTAGTCGGGAGCCTGGGACACCTGGATATGTTAAGGAATGATGAGCCTCTGTGAGCAGAGCAGGCATCTCCTCGTTCAGAGGGTTCCCTGTGGAGTGAAGCAAGGTCCCTGCGGATGTCCTGCCTACAGGGTAGCGACACAGGCTGGGGAAGGCTGATACCCAGGTGGATTAGTCAAGTCTAGGAAAAAAGAACACTAAGTTGGGAACACACATCGGCCTGTTAGAATCCACATATATCTGGGTTTGAGCAACAGCATGTATTTCCATAGCATTGTTTTGAATGAAAACCTTCCCTTTTTTTTTTTTTTAAAGTCATTTGTGAGCTAACAGAAATAGCATGTCTGGTGTGACTGGTGTTGTCAGCTTGGGTGGGGGATTCCTTTCCACCCAGGGGGTGGGTCACTGGGTAGGACCTCACAGTGGTGATGGGCATAGGTCCAGCCTTGGGACGGGGTTGGGCCCCTTAGGAGTGGATTTTGTGGGGCCGGAAGGCAGCTTACCAGCAGCCCCTTGGCTGGCCCTTCATCCATCTTCTTCGCCATGCAGCAATATAGCTCGTTCCAAATGGACAAACTGGAATGCGGCCAGCTCGGAAACTGGAGAGCCAGTCCCCCGGCAAATGCTCCGGCTCCCCCAGAACAGCAGCTCCATTCAGAAAGCAGCGACCTTTTGTATGCACCATCCTACAGCCTCCCCTTCTCCTACCATTACGGACACTTCCCTCTAGACTCTCACGTCTTCGGCAGTAAAAAGCCAATGTTGCCGGCCAAGTTTGGGCAGCCCCAAGGATCCCCGTGTGAGGTGGCACGCTTTTTCCTGAGCACGCTGCCAGCCAGTGGTGAATGCCAGTGGCATTATGCCAACCCTCTAGTGCCTAGCAGCCCGTCTCCAGCTAAAAACCTTTCCGAGCCTCCGGTGAACACTGCTCGGCACAGCCTCATGCCAAACTACGAAGGTGGGTCATGTCTGCACATGGGGAAGGGGGTGGCCTGGGAATAGCGGGGGGCCATGGCAGTGGGTGGCAGGTGGAAAAAGAATCCTCGGGCTTTGGGGAAACGTTTCCTGCTTCTAAGTAGGACTTGCTATGCATTCCTGCCTTCGGTGCAACTGTGTCACGAGAAAGGACTGGGTGACAATCCGCCTGCCCAGTGGACGCCAGAGACAGTGTAAAGGGCAAAGAAAAACCGAGTATCTAGCCTCTGTATAAATACTGGCCTCATTCACTCTCCCAAAGTGAGACAAAGTGATTTTCAAAACCAGCTCCCGTGTACTTAGAAAGCCCCAGCTGCATTTATTTTACAAGATTATTCTCCTCTCTACCCAAAAATGAATGTGAGAAGAAATAGCCTGTTGGTTTTCTTCCCATGCTGGTTTTCAAAGTGCGAAAAACAATAGTGGAAATTCCTGGGTTTGGGGGAATGCCTCTCCCCAACCAGGCAAATAACATAAACCCTCCAGGCCTCTGTTTCCTCACCTGTAAAATGAGATCATAAGCCATGTAATATGCCTCCCCCAGGACTTGGCACACAGTAGGGGCCTGCCCAGTACATGCTAGTTCAACAGCCACAGAGAGATGGGAATGGCCTATTAGCCTTCTTTTCCTGGTGGCAGGCAAGTGGATGTCCTCTGTGGAGGTGCCACCAGCTGCCCAGGACTCAGACAGACTTCTGTTTGCTCACCAGACCAACCCCATGCAGAGGGTGGAAGGTGAGGATTGAGGGGTAGCTGCAGGACATATATTCCTGTTTCACCCAGACCCAACCACTGCTCAGAGTGTAGACCAAGACAGTGCAGATGTCCTGCAGGTGCCACTAAAATGCAAGTAATGTGACCTCAGGTGATATGCCCCAGAAAAGAATCACACCAACCCCTACTTAAAGAAGAGCATTCTCTCTCTCTCTCTCTCTCTCTCTCTCTCTCTCTCCTTCTGGAGTTGGGGAGGGCTCTGCCCCTCCTCAGGTTGCTTCCTGTTTTCTATGCAAATCCTGGGAATCTCTTGCTGTGTTGTGATTCAGTCTTTACAAGGCTGTGATCCATTTCTTCTCCAAATCTGAGAAGCCGGATCGATGATGGGAGAAATCTGAGCTTCTTGGAGATCACTAGGACTTTCAAAAGTAGGCAACTTAGAAAAGCCTGCAGCAGCTACCAGGACTGTTCTGTCTGCCTTTTGGCCTGGACCCATCCGATTCCTTAGATTTGGGTCACCACTACCCATCAATGTATTGGGTCTCTTACATGACCAAGGAAGGGACTCCCCCCCCCCCAAATATTCAGGAAAAGAAAGATAAAGCAAAGGGTTTTGACAACAGATGAAATATTATCCAATTGAGACTGACTTGAAAGAATAAATTTTCTTGCTGTCTGCAAGTTGGATTTTTTTTTTTTTTCTATTTTAAAAGTGAAAGAGGTTAATAACCATCTCATTCATCACAAGTTTGGTAAAAAATGGACCAAAGGTGCCACTTTGAGGCACTTTGTGGTCTGCTTCCTAGTCTTTTTGGTATTGAAGGAAGACAAAGACTGTCACAAGGTAAAAAAAAATCAGGGAGCTAATTGATTTCTGGCATCCCTTTGAGCAAGGATGGTTATGACTTTATGATACTGCTGAACAGAGCAGGGTGATTACCACCCCCTCCACACTGAGGCCGTCTACTAGGGTGGGTTGTAGCCTCTAGACACCTAATCAAGTGGCTCCTAGCCCATGTGACCGCTGAGCATTGAAATGTGGCTAGTGCCATGAGACTGTGTAAAGTATGCAGTGCATTTTGAAGACAGTACCCCCCAAAAGGAATAATATATCTCAGTAACTTCTAATATTGGTTACACATTCAAATAATATTTCGGGTATGTTATATTAAATTAAGCATATTATTTAACACAAATTCCACCCGTTTCTCTGTACTTTTTGTTCTTCCCAGCTGGCGGGTAAGGGGATCTGAATCCCTGACCTTGGTGTTACAATACCTGCTCTAACCAACTGGTTAACCGGCCAGCCTGTCTGTACTTTTTAACGGGGCTCCCAGAACATTTCAAATTGCATCTTGGCTTGGAGAGCGCGGGCCTGCAACGCACAGGGTTCAGGGCGACGGCCACCCCGCGGGCCGAGCTCGTGGGTGGC